>NC_056731.1:896456300-896598800 GCF_019279795.1 Protopterus annectens
TGTACATGCTCAACACATTCACCGTTGGTTGTCGATGTTTGTAATGTTTTCTGGTTGACATTGTGAACATCAACATTTCAGTCAATCAGTAGGCATATGTATATCTATATATGTTTATATGGATCTATTTCATTTGATCGTATAACCAGATAATCAAAATTCACAACGTAGAGACCATTAAAATGAAAAATCACATAAAAGAAAATTTAAAACCACAAGTCCCAGAATATCGAAAATGGGAAAACAAGAAAACCTACCACTGAACCAATTTCTATCTGGTTGGACAGCATTTTAAATCCTGTTGTCCAGAGTTCAAAGTTTTATCTTAGAGATTCTTGGCATTTATTGGAATTGTTGAGTAATTTCAGTAATATTAACACACCTTTTGTCTTTGCATCCTTGGATGTAACTTCATTATACACAAGTATTGACCAAGAAGTTGGGGTTGATTTTTTTAAGAGAGTATTTGACGATCTATACTGACTTTGACAATGACAAAATTAATACTTTCATTGTTTTGATGGAGATCGTTTTAGAGAACATTTTTTTTTAAAATTTGGTACATCTGTGTTTCAGCAGATTTCTGGAGTGGCCATGGGTTCCCGGGTGGCACCATCTTTTGCCAATCTTGTTATGGCTATGTGGGAGTTAAAACATCTTGTCACCGACCATTTGGCCCAGAAAGTTTTATTTTATAGGCATTATATAAGTGACCTATTTTTTTTTTCTGGCAAGGGGATTTTGAGAGTTTCCCTAGATTTTTGGAGGACCTCAATAGTTCCACTACTTTTTTAAAATTCACTCTTAGTGGGTTTGGTAATGCTATCGATTTTCTGGATATACATTTGGATTTTGATCCAGACACCTCAGTTATTTCCAGTAGAGCATAAAGAAGTTGTACATTTGTCAACCAGTACCTGCATAGAGAAAGTTTACACCCACAAAATATGAAGAGGGGATGTTAAGGGGCAACTTATACGATTAAGTCATTTAACTAGTGATGAATCTGCTTTTATTTCTGAGGTGGATAAACTTGTATAGTTTTTTTTTGTGCAGAGAGGATATGACTTACTTTGATTAAGGAAAAGAGTTTCTAAAGTCACGGTTTTACGTGAAAATATACCTAGTCCCATTTTGTTGGGTAGAATGAATTTACATTCTACATCAAGGCATTCTCCAGTTGGTTTTGAATTAGCTTTTCTTTTACCCGTTTCTGATGGCATGAACATTATTAGTAATGTCATTAGAGAGAACTGGAAGGTTATTTTAGGTCATTCAGCCTTGGTTAAGGTTTTAGGTAATAATCCTTTGTTTACATATAAAAAGTGGTAAATATTAAGACCATCTTGGAGAAAGACATGTCCAAATCTAAAATTAGTTGGCAAACGTCATTTGGTACTTTTGCCTGTGGCCATTGTAGGCAATGTAGATTTATTGTAAATTCTGGTTCTGTTGAACATAAACATTATAAAATAATTTTTGGGGCCAGAAGTCATTGTAATTGTGATTCTAGTTGTGTTGTCTACATAGCTGTGTGCATTTCATGCATACGTTTTTACATAGGTAAAACTATTAGGACCCTAGGTAAAAGGATTTATGAGCATGCTCTAGCGATTAGGAATAAGGACAAGACAAATGCACTGGCACATCATGCTATGGTATGTGATAACTTTAAAAAGTACACATTTTTTGTATTAGATGCTGCTGCTTCAGGGGTCTTTGTCGGTGATTTCAAAGCCTTGTTAGAGTGCAGGGAGAGTAATTGGCAGATAGCTTTAAGAGCTGTCTATCCGTCAGTGTTAATTGAAAGAGACCGTAAGAGATTTTATAGTTTATGTTTGTATGTCTATGTTTAAATATATTTATACGTATTTAAGGTGTGATTTGATTCTTAACATGATATATTTTCTAATTCTAATTTTATTTACGTTATACTTTTTTACATGTCTTGATTGCTATTGGTGGACATCGACATGTGTTTGCTATATAAGGGTGTTTTTTTATTCATGCATTTATTCTGAAGAAGTTCGTGGTTTATTAAAAATGAATGAAAGCTAAGAGTTTGAGTCCGGCTCTGTTTTTGCTGACTTACTGGAGTTTTAATTTCATTTGTTATTTGGTTACAGTGGATACACGTTTTGTGGCATATGTATATCTGTATATGTTTATATGGATCTACTTCATTTGATCGTATAACCAGATAATCAAAATTCACATCGAGACCATTAAAATGAAAATTCACATAAAAGAAAATTTAAAACGAGTCCCAGTACATCGAAAATGGGAAAACAAGCAAATCTTCTATTTCTACCTACAGTCACTTTTTGCACCCCCTACAAATTAAATATACCACTCCAACATCGCACACTACCTTGAAGGAAGCAAAACTGTCTACCTACCGCTAAATACCAATTCTCTTCATATTCCAGCTCTATGACACAAACCACAGTACTAACTACACCTTCCCACTTCACAAAAATCTCCCTCGACATTATAACTAAAACCCTTTTGTAATTACTAAACACCAGCTACACATACATTAAAACCTACACCCATAGACTACCACTATGTTCCTAAACACAACATCACAATACTTTAAAACCTACATCCAAAACTAACAACTACTGTACGTAAAAGATCTAAAATATCTTTTACCTTATAAATGTTAAAATTACAAAAACTCCTCCGCAAACAACAAAACCATTAAATGAAAACTCCACTGTACTTCCATATGTCCTCACTCCAAAACCTTAAGGACAGTGCAGCACTATCGAACTTACCCTTTACATTTTTCATTCTGGTTCGATATTCCAGAATGCGATCTTCTGACTTTTCGCTAAAGTGCTTCTTGGTGCTTATGGACTCGACGTTGTGATGTTCCGTGATCTCATAATACAATAAAATGAAGGGGCTCTGTTTATATATGCGTGTGTATGTATATATTTCTCATGTTAATCTAATTCCCAATAAAGAGTTTGCATATGCAAACGTACAAAACATTGACAAGAGCAGTTTGAACATAGCACCTTTAATAAAGCTATTCATAGCAAACTTTTCTTATTCTCTTGAAGCAGGCACATATTTTACTCTACTGTAACTCACTTGCATAAACAAATAAATGAATGTAAAAATACTGAAGTGAAGCTACTACATAAAAATGAGGTAAGTTTTCCACAAAGAAGAATAAGCAGTAGGCCTGCCTGAGTTGGTGATACCTTCCTCATCCAGAGTACTTGAGGACTAAGGTAAGCTGCACCCCACAAAAATTACACTAGAATAGGTGTATAGACAGTCTGCATTGCAGTGACTCCTGAATACTTGTTTCTCAGCGCTCAGATACAACAGTATATTGTCTGTCTGTCAAAGTCGCTGCAGAGTGTCTGGACACAGGGTGTACAGATAAAGAAAACCATACAAAATGTGTTAATTTCCTTTGCTCATTGCTGGGCTTTTTAATACCTATTGCTATTCTGTGTTAAATCTACTTATGTGCGATGGTGATGATACAGTAGTAGAGAAGAAGGAAACCAATTTTAAGGCTAACCCACAATAACCAAGATGATTCAGGCAGATACAGCGTCTGATTTTTAAACATTATCACTGAGTAATAAAAATACAATGAAAATGGTATTTTTAGAACGTAACTGTATGGTTTCTTCTTTCTCCATTTTCTAGTACACAAATAATGTTGACATTATATTAAAAAGTACATTGCAAATGAAGGTAGACTTGTCAAAAAATTCTTCTTTTTCTTAACTGTCTAGTCTTCTACTAACACACTAATCACGCATGTATTTTTTCTGACCTTTATTTTTCCAGTGGTTTTTAAAATGAAACTGTGCTGAGGAGCCTATATCTCAGTGAACAACGATCTACATAAAATATGCTGACATAGTCACAGATGAAAAAGTGCTGCTAATACTACAGAACCACTTTTTAAAGCATATAGCTATATCCACATCTCTTTCTCTCACCAGTGTGTGTGTGTGTGTGTATGTGTGTATATATATATATATATATATATATATATATATATATATATATATATATGTATATATCTACGGATTCACTTTCAATACTAAAAATTTCAAAACATCGAATGTCTGAATACCGAAGACCAGAGAATAGAAGTTTTGAAATCTTGAACCAAGAAAAAAAAACTCCAAAAGGTGAAAACTACTAATTTCACATTTTTGCTGGGGGGGCCAAACCCCCCTGCACCCCACATGCTCTACTATTTAAATATACCAACTCCAAGATCGCACTGCAGTGAAGAGAACGATAAAGTTCCTGTTTCGCACTGAATGACAATCTCCATTGAAAAGGTTAGAGATTTCAAAACTTCGATCCTCTGGTCTTCATTATTCAGAGGTTCAGTGTTTTGAAATTTCGAGTTTCCCAACTGCACCCATATATACATACATGTATATAGGTTTACTATCAAAAAGTTGAAAGTAAAAAAAATGTATTCACTTGATCAAACTAGCATTCCAAATTTGTAATGTCACTTTTAGGGAATGTTGAAAGTTATCACCACAACGTCTGCATTCTAACAAATTCGGAATGTCAGGAGGTTACATCAGACCCTCAGAAAGTTGTGCGGAAGTTCCCACCCTGCACCCCCATGCGGGGGGCTGTGCCCCCCCTAGACCCCCTGCAAATTATATATTCCAACTCCAAGATCCCGCTAGTGAGGAAAAGGGTAAATTTCTCGTTCCCCACTGTAGTGTGATCTGTTTTCAGAATGTCGAATGCACATTAACGAATGTACACTACCATTCGCTAATATGCATTAAGACACTTTCAGAACAGCATTACAGAAACTGGAAAAGACACATTTGACCATCCTAGTTTTGCATTGTGCCATTCCAGATTTTGATAGTACACTCTCTCTCTCTCTCTATATATATATATATATATATACACACACACACACACACACACACACAAACACAAACACACATTGTAGTTTAAAAGAATGAACACTCTGTATGAGTGAATGCATTTTACTGTTGTAAAAAAAAAAAAAGTGAACGCTGTTTCAAATGGAGTTTTTTTGCCAGCAGCCTTTGGTATGGAGAATGTTGCAGTAGGGTAAGGGAATTTACCCTTACCCTTACTCCACTGTTGCATAATCTTAGAGTTAGTATATATAATTAACAGGGGGTGTGTAGGGTGGGTGCAGGGATGCTGGCAAAAAAAAAAAAAAAAACTTTTTAGTGTTTTCATTCACTTTATAGTCACTCTCAAGTTATCTCTATGTGTGTGTTTGCTGTTGTGAATGTTCAGTATTTCATGAGACCCCCACACACACTTATATATATATATATATATATATATATATATATATATATATATATATGTATGCATATATGCACATGTAAATATATATATATATATATATATATATATATATATATATATATATATGATATACCTGAAGCTTAAGGCTCACTGTCTGAAAACATACTGCTGCTCCTGCCAAGTACCCGCAGGATCCTGTTAAGGCCCCCCCCCCCCCTGACAGCCAATGCAAGGTTTTTTTTTTTTTTTTTTTTTTGCTTGGGAAAGGGCAAGTATAACTCTTCTAAGTGTTTTTTTTTTTTTTTGTTATCAGACATTCCATTCTGTCATGTACCATGTAGTCAGATCATTCTCCTTTTAACGTTTTCTCTTGAAAATTAGACATCACTCCCTATTCTGTTTTCCCACAGAAGGCACACTATCTAATTGCAAGTTTACAAAAAAAAAATACCTTGTTTACATGTGTCTGCAGTCATGTCTAGGAGCATCAAGCTGGCAGTGGGCCATGCTTATCTGTTTGTGAATATAAATGATTGTGTATCATATTTAACAGCTGGTGAACTATATGTCTACATTACTGGTCACGTGCTTTCATACACGGAAAAATGATTAAGAAATAAAGTACTCCATTGTGTCCTCTTGCAGGCATTTTATTGAGATGCTATCATGACTGAGCCTCATTTTTACAGTGTATATGCCCGTGATAACACTTTTACAAAGTATTCTACTGCTTTCAGTAGAAGCATGTTGTGTGTTTAGATTTGTCAGTGAGTGAGAAGACTCAGGAGGTTTGAAAAGAGGCATTTATGTATCTGGTGAGCGTATTTTGCTTGTTTCACCATTTCACGTCTCATACTTCTGAGTGGAAGCCACACACCTCAACTGTCCAGATTTTTGCCTCATATTTTTGTTCTGTTCCTCATAAAATCTGTGTTTTTTTAGGAAATTATTGAAGGCTGATGTCATTAATAATGACATAAATTTCAGTTTCAGACTTAATATCCCTTAGAAAGATACATGCTAACGCACATCCTGTTATTCTAGCAATTTTCTAAGTTTATAAGAGCAATATTTAAAAATCTGTCCCTATTTTTGGGTCTTTTCCCCCCATCATTTTAGGTTTTGTCCAGATTTCTTGCACTAAGAAGTTGAGCGGTATAGTGGAAACCCGCAGACACTTCAGTTCATGCCTTCTTTCTGCTTCGATTGGTCACAGACTTTCTTCTCTCATTAACACCATGCTTTCTGTTTGGTGGACCTTAAGTAAACTTGCTTGTAAATCATACAGTTTTATTTGAATACTGATTGTGGCATCAGAATTGTTTGTGTACTGTGTGAACATTTATTGCAGATGATTTAGATTGAGCCTAGTAGTTTCCAAAAGTGACTTGATTTCAGTAATGTGAGGGTTTTGCTTTCTAGATACCAGCTCTTTTATTAAGCATCAGCATTTTGTTGTATTGTGTTGTTATACTATTTTCGGTAAGAAAATAAATTAGTTTGTGTTTAACATATTTAACTACTTAATTAGCATCATGACATTGTTTAAGGTTCACTGATATTCATTTTGCGTCCCAGAAGTTTTCCCTGTTCATATTAGCTGCGTGTTGTTGGGAATTTTTCTGAGTTGTACATCCTGGTGCAGTCAAGTAAAATGAAAACCCTTACTTTTCAGATCCAGTTTAAACATTTGTTGTTAGGTAGCCTTTCTGAGGTAAAGACTGGGGTCTTAGAAGAGTTATGATTCCTGCCAAACAAAATACATTTTCTTAGACTTGGATCCATAAAAATGCAAATGCTGGTAATGTCACTGCAAGACTAGGGGAATTTGAACACTTGCCTGCTCGAGCAAGTGGCGACAAGCAAGTGAATTGGGAAAGTGGAGCACATGAGCGCTTATAATAGTGTGTGTGTGGGGGGAGTATATGTGTAGACATGACATGTCTATCTGTATGCACACACACACAGACACACACACACCACATGCACGCACGCACATTTATTTATTTATTGGCATTTGATCACTGGAAAGACTGACTGGGCAGGAGCCCATTTTCATTAGAGGCCTAGGGAGAAAAGTTGTGTGTGTGTGTATATATATATATATATATATATATATATATATATATATATATATATATATATATATATATATATATGAGAAGAGCTATAAACAGAGATATCTATCCTGTTCATATTTTGGCAAATTAAAGTAACAGCAAATCCTTCAGGGGGGAACATTTCACATTTTGAAGGCTGCCCTACACAAATAAAATAAGAAAGACATAATTCTGCCATTTACATAGGTGATTCTAGTGTAGTTTGTTAACCAGGTTCATAGGTTCATACTAGGCTATCTGCCCAAGGGCATTTATAAGCCTAGTCCATAGTTATGTGGCTTTCGCCACCCCTTTAGTTTGAATAAAACTATGCCTATTATTTTGCTGTGCCTCTGTCAAGCAGTGACACTGAAGTAATCCCTGGGGTATATCTGCGATCTCCCATCCATTGGTCAAGATTCCTCTTGAACAAGGCCAGCGAGGTGCTCTGCCTCACATGTACCGGGATTTTGTTCCACAGCATAGGGAGTCTCTGGGTGATGAATTTGTCCCTCCAGCATGTTCTATTAATAACCGTGTCAAGGTTTAAGTCTCCCGCCCTTGTGGTTCTGAGGGATCTAGATTTTTTGAGGTGAAGCATATTCATCAAATCTGGGTTTGACATGGCCTTATATGTCAGGCACAGGTCACCTCTGAGCAAGCGGTATGAGAATGAATAGAGCTGGAGTTCTTTCAGTCGGGCAGCATAAGACATATTTTTGAGACCCTTTATCCTTTTGGTGAGGAACTTTTGGGGACTTTCCAGCTGCTGCAGGTGTCGGGTCAGATACATTCCGAATGGGGCATTGTACTCAATCATAGGTCTAATGAGTGATGAGTACAGGGGGACGATGACCTCCCTTGATCTAGATGTGAATCCCTTCATGATCAGGTGGGCAATGTAGAAGGTTTTCCTAACTACTTTAGCAACATGAGTGTCAAGCGAAGGCTACTGTCAACCTGGGTCCCCAGATCCCTGATGACTTCTTCTGTGCTCAGTGGATTGCCACCTATATGGTAGCTATGGGTAACCTTGTTTTTCCCAAAGGGTATGACTATGCATTTCTTGGCGTTTAACTTTAGGCCATGGCTCTGGCACCAGTTATCCGTTTCTGTGAGGCCCTTCTGAAGGATATCTGTGTCAGATGTGTTTTCGACTATGGCGCCCAGTTTGCAGTCATCTGCAAACTTTGTCAGCCATAACCCTCCTGTGTTTGCTTGTACTTCAGAAAAGTAGATGCCGAACAAGAGTGGACCCAGGACTGAGCCCTGTGGGACACCACTTGTGACAGGCTTTGAGTCTGACATGGCTCCAGCAACTCTGACCCTGTGGGTTCTGTCACTTAGCAACCCATCTTGTGATGTATGGGTTTACATTCAAGCTGGTGAGTTTTTCGATGATACCTGAGTGGGGTATTGTGTCGAAGGCCTTTGCCAGGTCGAGGTAGGCTGTATGGACGGCCTTTCCCTCATCAATGGCCTTGGTGACTGTCTCGAAAAAGTCAACCAAGTTTAAAAGGCATGATCTGCCTTTGACAAAGCCAAACTGGGTTGGATCCAAAGTCTGCAAGTTCCCAATGTCTTTATTTATGAGTTCCATTACGATCCTCTCCATGGCTTTGCAGATAAGGCTTGTCAAGCTAATGGGACGGTAATTTCCAGGGTCGGTGGAGGCACCGCCCTTGTGCAGTGGGACCACAGTCGCCGTGCGCCACTCCTTGGGTACGTATCCTGAGGTGAGGCTAAGATTAAACAGCTGTCCTAACTGCGGGTTTAATTTCTCATTGAGTTCGTGGAGCACACAGCCGGGGACTCCATCCGGTCCCATGGATGCTGTGTTTTTTGCCTTGGAGAGGGCAGTTCTCACCTGGGAGTTGGAGATGTTTGGGGGGCTACAATCCTCTGGTATAGATATCTCTCCTTTTGGGGAGAAGTTTGCACTGAACCTGTCAGCCAGTATGTTGGCAATGTGTGTAGGTTCAGTAATCTTCACATCATTTTGAACTAATTCTGAGCATATCTGGGAGTTTCCTCCTAGGTTTCTAACATAGCTAAAGAAGGCCTTATGATTGTCTTTTGAGTCCTTGGTGATTTTTCTCTCAAAATTTGCCTTGGATGATTTTATGAGAGCTCTTAGTTTTTTACTTATAATGATCAAAGGTGTCTTACCTTTCAAGGATTTTGCTCTATCTTGTAGTAGCTTCCTCCTTTTGTTGTAGAGCTTGTTTATGGCTGGGGTCCACCAGACTGGATGCTTGCCTTTGGTACAAAGAGTCTTAGTTTTGTTTGGGATTGCCTGATCCATGCAGTCCTGTAGGTGCTGGTAGAAGGCATTTGTAAGTGATTCAGCAGTTTGAGTAATGTCTACCACTGGCTCAGGGGCCTTAAAGGAGACCACGCTAGTTTTTAGAAGTGTGGGTGAACTGGTTAAAATACCGTTTTCAGTGACAACCAGGACCAATAGGCAGAGGCACATACAGATAGTAAGATAGTGGAACAAAAATACAGAGAAATATGAGATAAAGATACATTTGTAAGTCACCATAGTTAGTTATGACAGTTTTATAGAAGAGCATACAAATCTTATTCATAAATTTATTGCCAGTCCTCCAACTGATATACCCTAAGTTATAACTCTAGTCCACAAAATATGATAGTTCTTTTTTAAAGTTAGAACATAACTATATCCCCTATGTAGAACAGAGTGTATGTGCTGTATCTTTAAGAAGCTTTTCAAGGACTGAACGTGCATATAAATAGCTAGCATGTGCTAGCTTCAGTGCCATTTTGAGAGTGCAGCCAGAGCGTGAACATGTATGAATGTAATAGCTAGTTTGTGTACAAGTTTACCCAAGTTAAAATTATTAAGCTTCAGTCTTGATGTGTTTGTACATAATAAAGTTGCTTGAACAGAACTCTGAAAGACTCGTCTATTACCTCCTGACTAGACGAGTGAAACCTTATATCATCTAAAGTGATTTTAATTGCCCAAAACCTATGGTATTTGAGTTAGAGATTTATATACCTTCTTATTTAGTACCATTTCCTTTTCTTGCCTAACATAAGCATAACTAAAGGTCCCAGATATATCAGTATAGTGCATAATATAATTAGCTTCTTACAGGGATAATATGCAGATGTTCTTCATGTTTAACTGTTGCAGTCATCACACTTGGGTTATCCTGTCAGGAGTAGCCCTCAGTCGGCCCAAACACCAGAGGCTTAGTATTTCTGGGTCGGTTGCTGTCTCGCCAGGACTGATGTCAGGTTGTCAGTGGTATAAAATCAGGCAGCTGATGCCATTACATCAGTCTTTCTTGCCGAGGAGCCCGAAGCAGAAGCAGTTCACACGAGTGCCGGTCAGCCGCTACCTGAGTTTTCGTTTCCGAATTGACGTTTAAGTCTTCTAAAGCTAAGTACCCCATTGGGGATCCTTTTTTCTTGCTCTAACCAATGTCAGAAAAAGTTAATAATTGTCTCGCCTGTGGAAAGCAAATACCACACCGAGATTTCAATTCTTACTATGTCACCTGTTTAGGCCTAGACCACGATGTCCCTCGCTGTCGGTTGTGTGCTTTGTTCAACTCCAGAAATATACGTCGTTGGGCGCTTATTGTAGCTAAATATTTTCGCTCTCAATCTCCATATTCCAAAATGGCTTCTGTAAACCATCCGACTACCGTTCTTCCGAAAAAATGTAAGGGTAAAGATGCAGTCATACTGCACAGGTCCAAAACTGCCGACGACGCTTGCTTTAAGCTAGTCACCAGTTCACTGGTCCTCAGTGAGGCGCTTTCGCAACCCCTGATGCCTGCTTCAGTGGATTTGCAGGCCACTGCTGAGACCCGTTCGGAGTCCAGTATGCCGCGAGACTCTTCTTTGACTAAGGATCCTGAGGATGTCTCTACCTTGGATGGGTCCAGAGCCGCTGAGCAGGCTACTTCTCTCAACTAGCCACCAGAACCCAGTTATCCCCAAGGAAAATCCTGCAAGCTCTACGGTTCATGGCATCCTACATTCTACTCATTCCATATGCCAGACTGCATATGAGGAAACTTCAGTGGTACCTAAAAAGTCTTTGGTGGCAACACTGTCAGGACCTGGAAACTGTCATACCTGTGATACCCTGTCTAAGGAAAGATTTTCTTTGGTGGGCAGCAGCATGCAACCACAACAATGGTCTTCCCTTCTCACAACCCCACGCCACTCAGACCCTGACCACAGATGCATCAGATTATGCCTGGGGTGCAAACCTGGAAAGCAGGTGCATTCAGGGCCATTGGAGCCCAAATCAAATACATCTGCACATCAGCCAAAAAGAGATGCTAGTTGTTCAGCATGCTTGGACAGCTTTCAGACCCCTATTCTCCCCTGGGCCTCTACTGATCAAAACAGACAACACCACAGTGATGTGGTACATCAACAAACAGGGAGGAACTCACTCTTATCCCCTCTGCAGGCTTGTCTTGACCCTTTGGCACACAGCTTCAGCCATGCAAATTCAGCTGCAGGCACAATTCCTGCCAGGCTCCCAAAACTCTCTGGCAGACAACTTAAGCAGAAACCTCCTAGACCCACACAAGTGGCAGCTAGACCACAACACCTTCAATCTTTTAACCCAGAAATGGGGCACCCCAAAGGTGGACATCTTTGACTCCCACAACAATCACCAGCTCAGCAAATTCTGCACCAGGGAAACTCACAGCAAGGCCTGGAAAGTGGATGTCCTGTCCTTCCAATGGGTAAACCTGTCGATCTATGCATTTCCCTCTCTACCTCTACTTTCAAGGGTTCTACTCAAGATAAGGGAGGAAAAACCAAGAGCAATCTTGATTGCCCCAGACTGGCCACGCTAGCACTGGTAGCCACTGCTGCGCAGTCTGTCACCCCTGCCACCATGGCACCTACCTCAGATCCCAACTCTCCTGACCCAGTAGAACAGATAATTCATGCAGCCACAATTGCAGACCCTGAACCTGGCAGCCTGACTTATTCCCTGACCTCTCTTCCAGTCGCCAATCTAACCAAGCAAGTCTTGGATGTTATACATGAGGCCAGATGCCCCAGCACTAGAAAATCCTATGCTGACAAGTGGAAAAGTTACTGCACCTGGATCCAGGCTAAAGGAGGTGAAACAACACAGCCCCCTACCTCTCATCCTGGATTACCTAGCAGAACTAATACACAGGGGCCTTTCTTTCTCTTCTATTAAAATTCATGCCTCTGCCATCTCTGCTCATTACAGCACAGAGCCACCTCTATTTTCTCACCCTTTCATCAAACAGTTCCTAAGAGGGGCTAACAATTTAAGACCACCCAGAAGAGCTCCTACCCCAGCTTGAGACCTTAACTTTGTGTTGGAAAAGCTCACACTACCCCCCCTTTGAGCCTGCAGCTTTAGCAGAGTTAAAATTCCTCTCTTGGAAAACAGCCTTGCTTCTGGCCATCACTTCAGCTAGAAGAGTTTCAGAGCTACAAGCACTCATGTCAGTAGAGCCCTTCATCATTTTTCATGCTGACAGGGTCTCCCTCAGGATTAACCCAACTTTCATGCCTAAAGTGGTGTTCAGTGTGGCTCTCAACCAATCTATTAATTTGCCCACCTTTTTCCCTAACCCACAAAACAAGGGGGAAAGTATTCTGCATTCTCTAGATGTGCACAGACAGCTCAGATTCTACCTGGATAGTACTAAATCTTTTAGGAAAACTGACCAATTGCTAGTCAGCTTTGCAGCAGGGGCAGAGGACAAGGCCATAGCCAAACAAACAATCTCCAAATGGATAGCACACTATATACATTTCTGCTACAAATATCACGGGAAGCCACCCCCTCAGGGGGTCAGCACACATTCCACCAGGGCAACCTCCACCTCTGCAGCTTTTCTCAGAGGGTTCCCTACCAGGGACATCCTGGAGGCTGCAACATGGAGTTCTGTTCATACATTCACCAAGTATTACCACCTACCTATCTTCTCCAAATCCAGGGCAGGCTTTGCAGCTGCAGTCTTGCAGGGCATTCTAGCCAGCCCTCAGTCTTCTTGACTGCCTCCGCCCTTTTCTTCAGCTTTGGGAATCAACCCAAGTGTGATGACTGCAACAGTGAAACACATAGAACATAGTACAGTTGTGTACACTTACCATAAATGTAGATGTTCAAGTGTATTCACTGTTGCAGTCCTGGTTTCCCAGCCTCCATCCCCCTTGTCTCTCTCTGTCTGTCTCTCTCTCTCTCTCTCTTCCTCACTCCTTACAGGGATTTTTTGCTATTTACTTTCTACTGGTGGTGTTCTTCCACCATAACCTAGCTCCCTATTTGGGGGCTCCTGACATTTGGGGCAAGAAAAACTGATGTAATGGCGTCGGCTGTCTGATTTTATACCACTGACTACCTGATGTCAGTCCTGGAGCAACAGCAACTGACGCAGAAATACTAAGCCTCTGGTATTCGGGTCAACTGAGGGCTACCCCTGGCAGGATAACCCAAGTGTGATGACTGCAACGGTGAATTCAGTCGAACATCTACATTTATGGTAAGTGTACACAACGGTACTTTTCACTCATAGTATAGTCTTGCATATTACTTAGACAACATATTAAACATGTTCTGATGCAGTTTCATTCATTGTGTGTGTGTGTGTGTGTGTGTGTGTGTGTGTGTGTGTGTGTGTGTGTGTGTGTGTGTGTGTGTGGTATTTCCATCTAAAGAGAATTGTTTTAAAGTGTATTGTCACACTCTCCATAGCAAATGTAAATAAACTATTAGTTATGGGAGTACAGTAAGGAATACAAATTTTACAGTATATGATGGAAAAAGTGTGCTATTTTGAAATTAATTTTGTTGATATGGATGGCCCCTTGAAATTTTTAAGTCTGAACCCACAATGCTTCACTGTCTATATTAGTAAATATGTTAGTTTCTTTTATCCAGAATGCCATTTTACTGTAAGCAAATCATTACCAGTACCTAAGCTGATATAATTTTGTGGTAGTGGTCATATGGAAAACTTGAGTCGTAAAAGTAGAACATCAGTTCCCATATCATAATCTTTGTTTTGTGTACCAAACACTTTCAGCATTAACATTAGGAGTATCCCCATTCCAAGGTAAAATTAACTGTAATTCACAGATGCATGTGAAGAGTGACAGCGCATTTTAAGGAATAACAGACTTTCAAATAAATTGTCCTTTCCTTTTCCCAGCACACATGCTATCTTCATTGATCAAGCACATAAGTTTACCATCATGAACTTGTAGTGGGGATTTTTATTCATGCTATCACCGAACACATTATTTATATGCATATATTTGCACATAAAAATTCTATTCCTGTTGTAATTTGTTCCAGAAACTTTGCTAAAAGGGAAAACTTTGTCAAGGAAGTAATTTGTAATTTTGTCATTTTATAGGTATATTATACAAGTTTACCCATACCATAACCATACTTGTTACTTATAGTCTTTTAAATTTATATCTTTATTAATTTTTCACATCTGCATTTGGCAAGCGTAATTAAGGAGAGATGTTTGACTATGGTGGAATATTACAACCACGAAAGATATTAGTAGACTGTGCAGAAACACGGCTGTGATAAATGAAACCGTTCACCCTTCTTGTAAAATCTTTATTTTAAAGATTATACAAGAAGGGTGAACAGTTTTCTTTTGTCACAGCCATGTTTCTGCACAGTCTGCTATTATCATTCGTGGTTGTTGTATTGTTACCTGTGCAGTTAATTGCTGTTGGTTCCTTTGGTTTTGCTGTTATGGTGGAATATTGTTTAGATATTCAGTGGCTTTAGTGAAAACATTCTTGAAGGCATACCTTTATCAAATGTGCAGTAAGCACATTATACATTTGTAGTCTTCTAAGCATTGTACATGTGTCTGCCATGCCTTAGATGTACATTTTAGACTTTACTCTACAAATTTCCCAGTAATTGTACAATAATGGTCTGTTACCCAGTCTCTGCTTCATCAACTAAAACTAGCCAGTAATTCATACATTGCACACTGTCTGCAGAAAATGAAAACAGTTTACATTTTCTGTTCAGATCCTGATGTTCATCGTGCATACAGCTGCAGTCATAACAGATGGGTTCTCCTGCCGTCAGGCGGGTCCTCGGTCGCCGAATTCCAAAGTCTAGGTCCGGCATCGGTTGTCGTCGCTTTCTTTCCTGACGTCAGTGCGACAGGGGTACATAAGACACAGCCGACGCCATTTTCTTCAGTCTTTTTTGCCGCGCGGTGCCCAAAGCAGAAGCAGTCTGCAAGTGCCGGTCAGCCAGCTCCTGAAATTACGAAAATTTGGAAACCGAAGTCTTCTTTAAAGCTAAGTACCCCGTTGGGGAAACTTTTCTTGCCTCAGACCGATGTCAGACAAAGTTAACAATTGTATTTCTTGTGGGAAGCAAATACCGCATAAGGATTTCCATTCCCTCTGTATACCTTGTTTAGGCCCAGACCACGACGTCTCGGGCTGTCGCTTTTGTGCTACTTTCTATAAACGCACTATTAAGCGTCAGGCGGAGTTCGCCCAGCACTTTTTTGGTAAAGCTTTTAATTACAAAATGTCGTCGGAGGCTCCGACTACTGTTTTGTCCAAAAACCGCAAGGACAAAGACCGACACGCGAGGTCTGCGGTCTCCACCGACACCACACCAAAACCGGCTACACGTGGTCCGGTTATCAGCGAGGCGCCTAAGCAGCCCCTGACTACCGACGACACTTCTCTGGCGGTGTCTTCTGTAACCGAGACCGCAGGTTCCTCGGCCCATACCCTGACTACAGCTACCGAAGCCACTGTGAGTGTTGATCCTCTTAATGTGGACAGGTCCACTTCCACCCATGGTGTCTTCAGACCTTCATCTTCCTTTTCCATAAAGGCCTTTACTAAGTCTAAATCAGCCATGCATTCCAAGAGGCCTGTTGCACAGGGCCCATCTCCAGGTCCCATGCCTAAAAAGCAGATGCTCAAAATGGCTGAGGATTTAATTACTCTTATCAGGGGTTCCCAACCCCCTCCGGACAAGAGACCCAGAGTGGAGGAAGATTCTCCCTCTTCTGACCAGGGCTACATTATTTCAGAACATTCTGATGAAGAGGAACACTCCCACTCTTAAGGCAGTTCCTCAGAGGGGCTAAGAATATAAGACCTCCAAGGAAACAACCAATACCAGCCTGGGATCTTAATTACATTCTAGAAAAATTAACACTGCCTCCCTTTGAACCAGCTGCCTCAACAGATTTGCAATATTTGTCCTGGAAAACAGCTTTCCTTCTGGCCATTACCTCAGCTCGTAGGGTCTCGGAACTACAAGCCCTCATGGCTGTGCAGCCCTTTCTCATCTTCCATCAGGACAGGGTTTCCCTATGAACCAACCTGTCATTTATGCCTAAGGTAGTATCCAGGGTAGCTTTAAATCAGGCCATACACTTACCTACCTTTTACCCCAATCCTCAAAACAAAGGGAAAGGCTGCTACATTCCTTAGACATCCATAGACAGCTACGTTACTATTTGGACAGAACAAAGCCTTTCAGGAAATCAGAACAACTCTTTGTGTCCTATGCTGTAGGAGCTCAAGGGAAACCAATTTCCAAACAGACAATTTCAAAATGGATAGGCCACTGCATACGGTTTTGTTACTCCTTTCATGGTAAATCTGTACCTGCAGGCATCAGATCCCACTCCACAAGGGCCACAGCTACCTCTGCAGCCTTCCTCAGAGGAGTCCCTACCAAAGATATTTTGGAGGCAGCCACTTGGAGTTCTGTGCATACCTTCACTAAACACTACCACCTACCTTTATACTCCAAAACTAGAGCAGGCTTTGCCACTGCTGTGTTGCAGGGCATTCTGGCTCCTCCCAGTTCCACCTAGTGCCAACCACCCTGTGCGTAGCTTTGGGATTCTACCCATCTGTTATGACTGCAGCTGTATGCACGATGAACATAGTACAGTTTTGTACCTACCATAAATGTAGATGTTCGAGTGCTGATACAGCTGCAGTCCAGGTTTCCCCTCCCTCCTTCCCCTCTGGGTACAGACCCAGTGGCTAACTCCTCATCTTACAACCTGACTGGGTTATCCTTCTATGGTGTATTTGCTTGCAACTACTGAATTTTGATTATATTGCATTGCATGATTATATATTATATATATATATATATATATATATATATATATATATATATATATATATATTGCCTTCCTTCTGGGGGCACCTGACATCTGGGGCAAGAAAGACTGAAGAAAATGGCGTCGGCTGTGTCTTATGTACCCCTGTCGCACTGACGTCAGGAAAGAAAGCGACGACAACCGACGCCGGACCTAGACTTTGGAATTCGGCCGACCGAGGACCCGCCTGACGGCAGGAGAACCCATCTGTTATGACTGCAGCTGTATTAGCACTCGAACATCTACATTTATGGTAGGTACAAAACTGTACTTTGTTCTTCACAGTCATCTTCTTCACTGCTGAGTTCCCAGAATGCCCTGCAAAAGACATACTAGTGTATTCCATTTCAGTTACTCCACAGAATACTTGTGTAGGAAGTTCCTTTATCTTTATCATCACCTCTTCTGCATTTCTAAATGTTAACATTCTGCTGTACCAAATATAGCTTCAGGATGGCAAGAAAGTTTAATCTATATTTCATTCTTCCCCTTGTACATTTTCTTATAACCTGTACAAACTTTCCAAATGAAGTGTTAATATAGTCAGGGCCAGGCCCAGTATAACAGGTGTGCACACTGATGCTGCAGCATATAGGGCAAGAAGATATATGTCCCAAGTTTGGGGGCTAGAAGTCTTTGAAAAGTTTTACTGAGGTAGTTGTCTCAAGATGGAGATCTCAGTTGGCACGTACTAGATAGGTTCTAGTCAAAAGTGGTGATGTGTCACATACCTATTTTGTACTGCTCTCTCATACCAGTATGTACCTAGTTGTAAGACGCTGCCTTTACCTTTACATCAGTATGAAATTACAGGATCACAGATTACTTAGAATGTGTTAACTGTACATCCTTAAGAATGTTGTCCTTTCCTTCTCATCCTCTCTTTCAATGAGCATTGCTTTTTGTGTGGTAATCTGTCAGCATTTTGCTTCGGTTATGGTTTAGTATTTTAAGCCTGGTTTATTGAGAAATAAAGTTTGGCCACAACAGAAGGCAAAGAAGAAGTGAATTTCTGACACCTTTACCTTTTCAGTAAGTTAGAATAAATTTTGCTGAACTATCATTTTGATAAAATAGAATGATATTGTGATGACGTTTAACTACTAAATGGTTAAGTCAAATGTAGCTGCTACATATGAAGAGTTTGTTTAATATGAGTCAATGCCGATTGCCTTTTCTCACAGTGGCATCTTTCTGACACAATAACATTTGTGTAAATTGCCTTAATAATACTTAGTGTGTCCTAGCGGAGTAGACTGAGCTCCTCCTAAATGAAAATGACTGCAGTGTTATTAATGGAGATTGATTTGTTTCCACAGCACATCACATACTTCACCAGACTTCCCTTTTTAATTTCATTGTGATTGACAGACTGTAAGTTATTTTAACAGTATGTGACTTTTCGAGAAGATTATATTTCATCCAAGTGTAAAACAAATAGTAAGTGTGGCACTACTTAAAAGAGCAGAGTTACCCCAAAGAGGTATTGCTTAGTATGTTTGTGACTTCAAGGGAAATGCTTGGGAATTTATAATGGTTCCAGCTCATTATAACATGTCATGGTTTTACAAACAGCATCATACTTGTAATTTATGATAATGGATGGCAGACAGCAATACTTTTCCCATGCTGTAAATGTTATCCAATTTCTTTTTTAAGTGGCTTTCATTATCCAGTTTTAATGAACTGTTTCTGGCCATGGATTCCATGTCACAAGTGCAAAAGATAGCTATGAATTCTTCATACAAGCAAACACTGAACGTTCTGTGGCAAAATTATACTCCTTGCACTACATTTACTAATGTAATCAAGCCTGATGTTATTGCACTTTGAGGAAAGGAGGGTTTTCCCTGCAGTGACCTTTATTGAATTAGACTGCATTTTTACACTGACCAACATTTACAGAAGAGCCTGTGACAGCCAGTTTATATTGCCTCTGGCTTGCCACCTTTTCAAATGGCCAAAGTGGGACATTTTTGTAGAAACATCAGATTTTGCAGGGCAAAACATACCCACGGCCAGTACAAAGGACAGAAATTCACTTTTTGCCAGAATAAAAACTTATTCTTGTAGCATTTGAGTTGCTTATTCTGTTTATTATAATATGTTGGTGTTTCAGATACAAAATAACTGTTTTATGCAACTATTAAAGAATTTATAGGAAATGTTTTTGTCCTAAAATCTCAGGACATTTGCCATTTTTTTTGCAGGACACAACTGCCCAAAGAGGGACTGTCCCTCGCAAAGTGGGACAGGTGGTAACCCTACTTGTATTTGTGTGAAGCAGCCATCTTGCTGTTTAACATATTGTCACAGATGTACACACCATGCTATTCATTTTTGCAGCGTTGTTTACACAGACAAGTAGTGTTTGGTTTTGCTGTTTACATGCAGCAGATTATTTACAGTGTTAAGCTATGTGGCCATGCCTTACTGTATACTGCAGTGATGTTACTAGTATGAACTTACTTTTAATAGTAGCAGCATAATGTCATTATGACTCAGTATTAATGGCTGAACTTCATTAATCATGAAAGGAAATGTTGTGCTACAACTTTTTTGTGCATTCCAAAATTAAGGACCTAATAACCCATATGCACAGAGTAAATAATGACCCATTTGCATAGTGTAAGCTGACAGACCCACACTCTAATAGTGACCATACCTCTCAACCTCTTAGAACAAGAAATTTGGACAAAGCCACAAATGATGGGGGGACAAAGTCTCCAAAATAGGGACACTTTTTAAATATTGTTCCTACAAATGTAGAAAGTTGATAGAATAGCAGGTTTTGCATTAGCATGAATTTTCTGATGGATATGAAGTTTGAAACTCAGTTGCCTGCCATTATTTTCTGATTTTAGTCCTCAATGATTTTCCAGTGATTTGCCAGAAAACTACATTTTTATGAGAAATAGACCAACAACATTAGGGAAAAATCGGACTTTTGAGAGGTATGATAGTGACTGTTCCCCAAAGGCATATTAGAAGCTTTTCTTGTACATTCAGATGTTCCCTTGTGGCATATTTTTATGGCTGATCTGATCAGAATGCTTATCAAGGTGGTCTGTATTCATACAATGTCATTCAAATAGATGTCCTTCAAGGATGCATCTGCAGTCATCACATATGGGTTGTCCTGCCTCAGGCAGCCCTTCGGTCGGCCAGATTCCAAAGTCTGGGTCCGGCGTCGGCTGATGTCACCCCTTCCCCGACGTCACAGCGCCTGGGGTATAAAAGCGTCAGCCAACGCCATCTTCCTCAGTCTTTCTTGCCGCGTGGTGCCCGAAGCAGAAGCAGTTCGCAAGTGCCGGTCGGCCAGCTCCAGTAAAATCGCTATCCGAAGACTTCAAAAGCTAAGTACCCCGTTGGGGACTCTTTCTTGCCTCAGCCGATGTCAGAAAAAGTTAATAATTGTTTAACTTGTGGGAAACAAATACCTCATAAGGATTTCCACTCTTACTGTCTCCCCTGCTTAGGCCCAGACCACGACGTCTCGGCCTGTTCAGCCTGCGCTTCCTTCAACCGACACACTCTTAGACGTCGGTCGGAGTTCGCAGAAGAGTTTTTTGGGGATAGTTTTTCATACAAAATGCCGTTGGAAACCCCGACATCAAATTTAATTAAGAAACGGAAAGACAAGGACCGACACATGCGGACCGCAGTTTCAGCTGAAACTGCGGCTAGGCCTACCGCGAGTGTCTCAGTCTCGGCTGATACCGAGTCCTTGGAACTTCCAAACCCTGAATTATTACAACCGACAGCCTCGGTCCCGGAGGCCCCTACCGAGTCGGTTTCAGAATTGCCTTCCGAAGCTGGTGTATTGGAATCTTCCGACACCATACCTTTAGACAAAGCTACACCAGCACGTGGTGCAGCCAGGCCTCCTGCATCTATGTCTATTAAGGCCTTCACCAGGGCTAAAGCTGCAAAGCACACTAAAGCCATGCCTCCCAGGGTTATTCCTCAGGGACCTTCTTCTAGTTCACAGATTCTAACCTTAGCAGAGGATATTATCTCTTTGATTAGGGTCTCTCAGCCCCATCCGGACAGGGGCTCCCAACCCCCTCTAGACAAAAGGCCCAGGGTGGATCCTCCTGATCCCCTTTCCTCAGAGGAGGCCTCTGCTGGCTCGGATCACTCAGACTACCAGGAGGAGGCTTATTCGGCCTACGAGGATTCGGATGCAGAGGAATCTATTCCCTCAGCCTCCCCTCCTGAAGAGCTTTCCTTTGGGGAGACCCTGCACACTATGAGAGAGCATTTCAAATGGCAGGGCCAGGAATATTCTGATTCCAGGAAAAGACTAAGAACTTTTCTTCATTTACCTCAGCATAGACCTTTGGCTATTCCTCCTGTTTTAAATGTCATTGATGATGTGTATTCTGACTCTAGTATGACCCCTGACACTCTGCCTCCGGCCCCTGTTAAGCCCGATAGGTATTACAGGGTCCCGGACACACATAATTTTCTTTACAAGGCCCACTCTGCTGACCCTGAAACTATTTCACAGGGCCCTAAAGGGGTTGCAGCTGTTACTACTAAGAACCCACTCCCCTCTGCAAAGGAGTCCAGGGCATTAGAGATGGGGTAAAAAAGTGTATACTTCTGCCACTCTTGCTATGAGGGCATTAAATTGTCAATTTCATATGATACAGTATCAAGAGTATTTGTTAGAAGAAATGCATAAGAAATTGTCTTCTACTGAACCCCTTGACCGTAAATCCCTTCAGGATCTGGTACATAACTCCCAGCAAGTTAGCAACCATTTCTTACAGTGTGGCTATGATGCATTGGAAGCTTCATGTAGGTCAGCAATGACAGGTGTGGTCATACGTAGGCATGCCTGGCTGAAGGAACAATCTCTGCCAGACCATGTTAAAGCTAAGCTTTTGGATGCTCCACTGGAAAAACAAAAGTTATTTGGTTCCACTGCTCAAGAAGTCCTAAAGAAATTTGAGGAAAAGGCAAAATCTGTACAAACAGTTAAGGATTTTCTTCAAGTCCAACCGCCTAGATTCAGCAGAAATTGGCCTTCCAAGAATTGGTCCTTTCCGGACACAGAAATATTTCAAAGGAGCAGGAACAGGCGTGCCAGAGGTAGAGGGCAAGCTTGGGGCTCCTACAGAGGCCGTCAATGGCAACCTCCAATCCAGACAGGCAGTTCAGGACCTGCAACTGCTGCACAAGGACAATCTCAATGACTTTGCTTTGACTCCGCCAACCAGGGCTCAATTAGAAGCACCTTTGGGCGGAAAGCTTTCTTTATTCTCAAAAAATTGGCACAGCATTACAAGAGACAAATGGACACTCCAAATAATAGACAACGGATACAAGTTCCATTTCCACACATTGCCAAAAAGAAAAGGCATGCCAGGTCTGCCACCAAATCAAAGGGCAGAGGCTTTGAAGCAAATATCGAGCTTACTAAAAATGAAAGCCATAGAAAAAGTTCCTATTTCAGAACAAGGCCAAGGATTTTACTCCAGGCTATTCCTTGTTCCAAGAAAAGAGCATCAATGGAGACCAATTCTCGACTTGTCCGCACTGAATACTTATCTCATTGTGCCAAAATTCAAAATGATGACTCTACAGCAACTCCTTCCCATGCTGGGCAAGGGGTCTTGGCTGGTAACTCTAGACCTCAAGGAGGCATACCTGCATGTCCCTATCAGACAAAGCTGCAGAAGGCACCTCAGATTTCTTGCAGGGTCAGAGCATTATCAATTCTCAGCATTGCCCTTTGGCTTATCTACTGCACCCAGAGTATTCACGAAATGCCTGGCATCAGTAATAGCACACTGCAGACTTCAGGGGATTCAAATTTACCCATACCTGGACGACTGCCTTATACAAGCGGACAACTAACAAACTTTGATAAAGGATTTAAATTATGCCATCAATCTTCTACAGGCCTTGGGATATACAGTCAACATGCACAAATCAAGACTTGTTCCATCCCAAAGAATAACCTTTCTAAGGTGGATCTAGATACAACCACCCAAATGGCTTATCTCACAGAAGAAAAACAAAGTCAGCTACCGGATTACTTCAAGAATCTGACAAGACAAACTCAGCTGACTTCAAGGAGAATCCTGCAGGCCCTGGGTTACATGGCATCCTGTATTCTTTTGGTTCCACAAGCAAGGCTACATATGAGAAAACTACAGTGGTACCTAAGGAGTTTATGGACTCAGCACAGTCACAGTTTGGAAACTTTAATCCCACTCATTCCATGCCTTCACAAGGAATTTCTGTGGTGGGCTCAGGCCAGCCAGTCCAACAGAGGGTTGCCCTTCACAAAGCCAAAAACCTCCCAAACTATTACAACGGACGCTTCAGACCTAGGTTGGGGAGCACACATGGAGGGCAGAGGTATCCAAGGACAATGGTCATGAAAGGAGCTACGCATGCACATAAATCAAAAAGAAATGCTAGCAGTGATACATGCAATCGAGGCCTTCAAACTCTTTCTCCATCAAGGCCATCTACTAATAAGGACAGACAACACCACAGTTATGTGGTACATAAACAAGCAAGGAGTTACCCATTCATACCCTCTTTGCAGACTGGCAATGAATCTATGGGATCTTTCCTTGAAGCTCAATATACAGCTACAAGCTCAGTTTGTGCCAGGGAAAGACAATACACTGGCGGACAGCTTAAGCAGAAATATCATGGATGCACACGAATGGATGCTGCACCCAGACATCTTCCAACAGATAACACAATCTTGGGGGAGCCCGGACATAGATCTATTTGCTTCCCCCCACAATCATCAACTGGAGAAATTCTGCTCAAGGACATACCACCCACAAGCATGGAAAGTGGATGCCCTCTCTTTCAGCTGGAGGAATCTGACAGTGTATGCATTTCCGCCTATCCCATTAATGACCAAGATGTTACTGAAGATCAGGGCAGAGCAGCCAAAAGTGATTCTGATAGCTCCAGACTGGCCAAGACAGCACTGGTACCCACTGCCAAGGAGCATGTCATGTACGAAACCATGGCCTCTACCTCTATGGCCACTTCTACTGACACAGCACAGATACAAAACTCTACATTCCAACCTGAAAATATTGCAACTAACAGCGTGGAGAATACCTTGACTCCTCCTCAGGATAAACTATCCCAGAGAGTGAAGGATATTATTATGGAAGCTCACCGCCCTTCCACAAGAAAGGCATATTCAGCAAAGTGGAAAAGATTTCTCATCTGGAACACCACAAAGGGCCTAGATGCGAAAGTGATGAACATGGCACAGATCCTGGAATATTTGACAGAAATGTTTCACAATGGTCTGTTTTACTCTTCTATTAAGATTCATGCTTCAGCAATTTCAGCAGAGTACAATACTGACCCACTTGTCTTTTCTCATCCTCTCCTAAGACAGTTTCTACGAGGAATCAAAAACATCAAACCTCCTCGAAAACCACCTCTACCTGCCTGGGACCTTAAGTACGTGTTGAAAAAACTAACACTGCCTCCATTTGAACCAGCAGCAAATGCAGATCTACAGTACCTTTCATGGAAGACTGCCTTCCTTCTGGCAATAACCTCAGCAAGAAGGTTTTCGGAATTGCAGGCCCTGATGGCAGTTCAGCCATTTATTATTTTTCACCAGGACAGAGTTTCATTAAGAACTAATCCTACTTTTATGCCAAAGGTGGTATCCAGGGTTTCATTGAATCAAGCCATTCATTTGCCTACCTTCTTCCCAAATCCACAAAACAAAGGGGAGGAACTGCTGCACACCCTGGACATTCACAGACAGTTGCGCTACTACTTGGACAGAACTAAAGGTTTCAGAAAAACTGACCAGCTGCTGGTAGCATATGCTGCTGGTACTCAAAGAAAAGCAATTTCCAAACAGACTATTTTAAAATGGATAGGGAATTGCATTCGCTTTTGTTACTCATTTCATGGAAAGTCTGTACCAGCTAACATTAGACCTCATTCTACGAGAGCCACAGCCACCTCCACAGCCTTCTTAAGAGGGGTGGCTACAAAGGACATTTTAGAAGCTGCCACATGGAGCTCCGTGCATACATTTGCCAAGCATTACAGTTTACCTTTATATTCCAGATCCAGAGCAGGCTTTGCTATGGCTGTCCTGCAGGGTATCTTAGCTACACCATCCCTTTCCTAGTTCCTCCACCCCCAGATTGGCTATGGTATTCTACCCATATGTGATGACTGCAGATGCATCCTTGAAGGACATAGTACAGTTTTGTACCTACCATAAATGTAGATGTCCGATAGGTATGCATCTGCAGTCAGGTTTACCCTCCCTCCTTCCCCTCTGTGGTATTCCTAGGGTGCTTACCCCTCTATTAGCTAGCTGGGGGGATCTATTATGGTGTATTTGTTTTTATATATATATATATATATATATATATATATATATATATATATATATATATATATATATATCTTTGCAAATGTTTGGATTTTTATTGCATTTTTCCAAATTTAGCCTTCCTAGAGGGCACCTGGCATCTGGGGCAAGAAAAACTGAGGAAGATGGCGTCGGCTGACGCTTTTATACCCCAGGCGCTGTGACGCCGGGAAGGTGACATCAGCCGACGCCGGACCCAGACTTTGGAATCTGGCCGACCGAAGGGCTGCCTGAGGCAGGACAACCCATATTTGATGACTGCAGATGCATACCTATCGGACATCTACATTTATGGTAGGTACAAAACTGTACATGTTCTTCGTTCCACATTGCTGCAGTCCTTACTATTGGGGTAGTCCGCTGTCCAGTCGGCCCGAATACCAGAGTATATGGCTGACGTCGGTCAGGGCGCATTAGACTGACGTCAGTACGTCAGGGTACTAATGCGCATGACCGACGTCATATCCTTAGTCTTTTTTGCCGCATGGTCCGATGCAGAAGCAGTTTTGCGAGTGCAGGTTGGCGTTCTGAAATATTTCCGAAACCGGAGTTTCAGACCGAATCAGAGTTGGCTAAGTACCCGTTGGGAACATTTTGTTTTTCTTGCCTCAGTATTTAACCGGATGTCAGAAAAAGTGAATAACTGTATTTCTTGTGGGAAACAGATACCTCATAGGGATTACCATACCTTGTGTATACCTTGTTTAGGGCCTGAGCACGACGTTGTTGGATGCCGCTCTTGTGCTAGGTTTAACAAACGCACTATTAAGAGCGGTTAGACTGTGCCAGGTTAGTGTTTGGGAAGCGTTGCAATTATAAAATGCCGCCGGATGCTCCGGCCGCTTCGCCAAGAAGCGCAAGGACAAAACAGCAAAGCCTAGGGTTGATGAACCGCAGTCCCGGACGTCGGTTCTTTAGAAGGCTCAGTGGAGCCAGAGGTTTTGCCAGGAGTTTCTTTGGAGTCTCAGGCAGAGACTTTACTGTTACAGGATGTGCCTTCACAGGAGGTAGGCCAGGCTGAGGGGCTTCTCAGGTAACTGTTCTTCCCTCTCTTCCCAAGGTAGTTAGAGCCTCTCCTTCTGTTGCCAAAACTTCTTTGAGAGGTAGGCCAAGTTCAGCTTCAGTGGGGCTTCTCCTAGCATTTCAGGTTCTGTGCCTAAGAAACATATGCTTAAAATGGCAGAAGATTTGATTACTATGATTAGAGGTTCTATGCCCCTCCTGATAAGAGGCCTAGGGTGGAACCGAGTTTGATAGTTTTGAACAGTGTTCAGAGGCTTCTGAGTCTTCTGCGGAAGATTTGCAGGAATATCCTCCTTATTCTGATTCTGATGTGGATGATTCCACTCCTACAGCTTCTCCTCCTGAGGATTTCTCATTTTCAGAGACTCTGCATTCCATGAGGGAGCACTTTAAATGGGAAGGCCAGGATTATTCTGATTCCAGGAAAAGGCTTAGGGAATTCTTGTTTTTGCCCCAGCATAGGCCCTTAGCTATACCTCCTGTGTTAAATGTGGTGGAAGATGTTTTTGCAGAGGCTTCCCTGAACCCTGATTCTTTGCCTCCTGCTCCTGTTAAACCTGATAGGTACTATAGGGTGCCTGAAGCTCATAAGTATCTTTTAAGAGTCCTAGGGCAGACCCGGAAACTGTTTCTCAGGGACCTAAAGGTGTTAAGGCCTCTGTGGTTAAAAACCCTGTTCCCACTGATAAAGAGGCAAGGGCTTTAGATAGATGGGGAAAGAAAGTGTATACTTCTTCCACTTTAGCCATGAGGGCGTTGAATTGTCAGTTTCACATGCTTAAATATCAAAATTATCTCCTTTCACAACTGAAATCTAAGGTGGATGCTTTGGCGGAAGGTATTGAGTGTAAAGAGTTGCTGGATTTAGTTCATGTGTCTGAACAAGTGGGTAAGCATTCTTTGCAATGTGGTTTTGATGCTGTACAGGCCTCCTCGAGGGTGGCTGCCACTAGTTCTGTTCTTCGCAGGCATGCCTGGTTGAGGGATCAGAATTTAGCTGAGCATGTTAAGACAAGGATTTTGGATGCTCCTTTACAGTCTGATGTGTTGTTTGGTTCGCCTGTGGAAGCAGTTTTAAAGAAAATGGAGGACAAAGCTAAGTCTATGCAAACTGTTAAAGATTTCTTGCAGGTGCAGCCACCGAAGTTTAGTAGAAATTGGCCTACTAAGGGATGGACATATCCTGCTTATGATTCACAGTCTAGGAGGTCTAGACGTGGTAGGGGCAGAGCTCAAGGTTCTTTTAGGCCTAGAACAGGGAGTTCACCTGCTCAGACTTCTGCTGAGGGCAGGGGTCAGTCCTTTCGTAAACAGACCCAATGACCTGCCTTTTCAGCTGCCAGTAGATTCTCGGCTGGCAGCTCCTTTGGGAGGAAGACTGTCTCTTTTCAAAGAAAATTGGGATTTAATCACTCAAGACAGATGGGTGTTGGATATCATTCACCACGGTTACAGGTTTTATTTCCATACATTGCCCCTTTCAAAGGCATGCCAGACGTTCCTCCTCCACAAAGGAAAGAGGCTCAC
The DNA here is from genome assembly GCF_019279795.1 of Protopterus annectens. Taxonomy (NCBI): domain Eukaryota; kingdom Metazoa; phylum Chordata; order Ceratodontiformes; family Protopteridae; genus Protopterus; species Protopterus annectens. The sequence continues at coordinate 896,484,827 of NC_056731.1, forward strand.
AAGCAAATTTCTCTGTTACTCCAAATAGGGGCCATTCAGCCAGTCCCTGTATCAGAAAGGGGCCTAGGATTTTATTCTCGCCTGTTCCTAGTACCAAAGAAGGGGAACACGTGGAGACCAATTTTGGATTTATCTATCCTCAACACTTATCTGGACATTCCAAAGTTCAAGATGTTGACGTTACAACAGCTTTTACCTCTGCTGGGCAAGGATCACTGGATGGTAACTTTAGATCTCAAGGAAGCTTACCTTCATGTGCCTATAAGACTAAGTTGCAGGAAGTATCTGCGTTTCGAGCTGGAAATTCTCATTATCAGTTCTCTGCATTGCCCTTTGGCTTATCTACTGCCAGAGTATTCACAAAGGTTCTGGCTCCAGTGATAGCTTACTTCAGGCTACAAGGAATTCAAATCTATCCTTACTTGGACGACTGCCTGATTCTGGCTCAAGAAAAGGAACACCTTCTACAGCATCTGGAATATGTTATAGCAGTGCTAAGATGCCTAGGGTATTCTGTGAACGAAATAAAGTCCAGTCTAGTACCCTCTCAAGACATGTGCTTTCTGGGTGTGAGACTGAATACAGCAGCCCAGATGGCCTTTTAACCCCGGACAAACAAAAGAGTCTGTCACTTTACTTCCATCAACTATCTCATCAGTCCGTGCTGACTGCAAGGACAGTCCTTCAAGCATTAGGGTTCATGGCATCTTGTATTCTGGTGCTTCCCAATGCCAAACTGCATATGAGGAAGCTACAATGGTATCTCAAAATGTATGGACACAGCACTGCCAGGATTTGGACACTGTCATTCAAATTATACCTTGCCTTCGAAAAGAATTTTTGTGGTGGGCTCAGGAATGTCACCTAAACAAGGGACTCTCTGTGACCCGCCAGAGGCGAGTCAGATTTTAACGACAGATGCCTCGGACATTGCTTGGGAGCTCATCTAAATGGAAAGTGGATACAAGACAAGTGGCCTGCCAGACTACAGCATCTACATATCAACATGAAGGAGATGTTAGCAGTCCAGTTTGCATTAATGGCTTTCAAGGAGTTACTTCTTCCAGGGCAGGTGTTGATTCTAACAGACAACACAACTGTCATGTGGTACATCAACAAGCAAGGGGACACATTCTTATCCTCTATGCAGGCAAGCAATGATTTTATGGGAGACTGCTAAGCTTGCAACTAACTCTTCAGGCAAGGTTTCTGCCGGAGCACAGAACTCCTTAGCAGATGTGTTAAGCAGACAAATCATGGATCCCCACGAGTGGAAACTGGATCTTCATGTATTTCAGAACTTGACAGTGTCATGGGGAACTCCAGACATAGATCTGTTCGCTTCTCCACTAAACCACCAGCTGCCAAAGTTTTGCACAAAGGGGTTTCATCACACAGCTTGGAAAGTGGATGCTCTGTCTTTCAGTTGGAAAAACCTTCATGTCTATGCCTTTCCACCTCTGCCTCTTCTTCCAAAAGTGCTATTAAAAGTCAGACAAGACAAGCCAAGGATGATTTTGATAGCTCCAGACTGGCCTCGTCAACACTGGTACCCACTACTAAGGAGTCTGGTAAGGAAGCCTCCATGGCCTTTACCTTTGATTCCTCATCTGTTATCTCAGAAGGACGGTCATCTGCTCAATGTCAAGCTTCACTCTCTTCATCTAACAGCCTGGCATATTCTGTGTTGAAACACAGCAGGTCTCAACTTCCTCAACAAGTTTTAAATGTGATTATGGAAGCTAGAAGACCTAGTACAAGGAAAGTGTACGCAGAAAAATGGAAGAGATTTTTATTTTGGAGTACAGCAAAGAATTTGGAGATTTCTGAGCCTAATTTGAGTGTGGCTCTTCAATATCTTACTGAGTTATTGGACAAAGGTTTGTCCTTCTCTTCCATTAAGATTCATGCTGCAGCAATTTCAGCTCACTATGATTGTGACCCACCATTGTTTTCGCATCCTTTGTTCAAGCAGTTTCTTAGAGGGGCAAAGAATATAAGACCCCACGAGAGCTCCTACTCCTGCTTGGGATCTCAATTTTGTGTTGGAAAAACTTACTCTACAACCTTTTGAGCCTGCTACTGCTGAATTGAAATACTTGTCATGGAAGACTGCTTTTCTGTTGGCTATTACTTCTGCAAGAAGGGTGTCTGAGTTGCAGGCCCTTATGGCAGTAGAGCCCTTTTGATTTTCCATAAGGATAGGGTATCATTACGCACTAATCCTTCCTTTAGCCCGAAGCTGCTTTCTAGTGTGGATTTAGACCAAACAATTGATTTGCCTACTTTTATGCAGACCCCAAAATAAAGGGGAAAAGATTTTGCACACTTTAGATGTACACAGGCAATTGCGTTATTATTTAAGCAGGACTAAGGATTTTAGGCAGTCTCAGCAGTTATTGGTTTCTTTTGCTTTGAGTTCGCAGGGCAAGCCTGTGTCAAAACAAACTATTTCTAGGTGGATTGGGTTTTGCATTGCATTTTGTTATTCCCATCATGGCAAGGAGATTCCAGCTGGGATTAGGCCTCATTCCACTAGGGCTACTGCCACTTCAACAGCATTTCTAAGGGGGGTGGCAACTAAGGATATTTTGGAGGCAGCTACTTGGAGTTCAGTGCATACTTTCTCTAAGCATTATCACCTTCCTATCTACTCTAAGTCTAGGGCTGGTTTTGCCACTGCTGTTTTGCAAGGCATGTTGTCAGCTCCTACTTCTTTATGATTTTCCAGCCTCCCATACCTCTGCTTTGGGATTCTACCCAATAGTAAGGACTGCAGCAATGTGGAACGAAGAACATAGTACAGTTTTGTACCTACCATAAATGTAGATGTTCGAGGATCCACATTGCTGCAGTCCTATTTACCCTCCCTCCTTCCCCTCTGTGTTTAGGGGTGGTTGTGTAGGTGAGGTTATATGCTGATATTTTTGTATATATTTTTGTATATATTGTACATATTTTTGGTGCAGGTATTTTGGGCCTTGTCTTTTTAGGGTCTTCTGACATCTGGGGCAAGAAAAGACTGAGGATATGACGTCGGTCATGCGCATTAGTACCCTGACGTACTGACGTCAGTCTAATGCGCCCTGACCGACGTCAGCCATATACTCTGGTATTCGGGCCGACTGGACAGCGGACTACCCCAATAGTAAGGACTGCAGCAATGTGGATCCTCGAACATCTACATTTATGGTAGGTACAAAACTGTACTTTTCTCCCTCCAGTGCAATTAGTATGTCTGAAAGAAAATGAAATTCTCCTGTTTTGTAGTCCTCCATTTCCCCTTTTAGTAATCATTTCTAGTTTGACTCTGTTCTATTACCCCTTATTGTAGTGAGGATGTATTCTCATGTGCACGACCACTCCTTCCCCTGATTGCTTCCCTTCCTTTATTAGATGATCCAGTGTTGTCTGTTTTTGTTCAGTTTAACCATTGAGTTGTTGAATCTGATTTGGGTCCAACCAGGCAACCAAGGCTCTGACTTGTCCCTTACCCATAATTCCCTCTTCTCCGTTAAAGTACCTCAAATCTCATTTTCCAAATGAACTTTTCAGACATGTGTTCTAAGGGCTGTACATCATCACAATAAGTGAAAGTCTCTTTTTTCATAGTTATTGCTACTGTTTGCCTCCTCCCTAACCCTTTAGCTTTAGTGTTATAACCATATAGGTCTTCTGTATTAGTTGTAGGTGTACCTTTGGTAGTTAATTGTTTGATAGTGTTAGTGTTAGGATCATTAGCTTTGTTACAACTAAAACAGTTATTCTGTAGAGTTAAAATAGTTTTCTGTATAAAAATATTTTTTAGAGCTGTATAGTTATATAGATATTAATATTTATAGAAATATTTAGGACAGTAGATGTTCGAGTGTTTCACTGTTGCAATCTTAACAAATGGGTTATCCGGCTCCCGGTAGCCCTCAGTCGGCCAGGATACCGAAGGTAAGCAAAAATTATATCAGCTGTCATCGGTTGTAAAGGACGTCAGGGCGTCCGATACAAAAGGAGGCAGCCGACATCACTTCCTTAGTCTTCCTTGCCATGGAGACCGAAGCAGAAGCTTTTCCTGCATGAGTGCCGGTCAGCAGATTACCTTGGTTGGTTTTCCGACTACAAGAGTTGAAGTCTACTGCAGCTAAGTACCCCATTGGGGATCCTCTTCTCTTGCCTTAATGAATGTCAGAAAAAGTTAATGATTGCCTTATCTGTGGAAAGCAGATTCCCCATAGAAATTTTCATTCCTATTGCATTATCTGTTTAGGCCTTGACCACAACATTCCCAACTGTAGTCTTTGTACCTCCTTTAATCTGCGTACTATCCATCGTCGGGCTATGATTTTGGCTAGGCATTTTGGAGTTTGGCCTAAGTTTGTTGGGATGGCATCCGCCGGTCTTCAGGCTTCGGATATTGCGAAAAAGTGTAAGGACAAGGACCTTGACAGGCCTCAGAAATCTAAGTCCTCGGATAAGGTTAAGTTGGTCGTCAGTTAGGCAGGAGCCAGTGAGACGCTTTCACAGTCCATGCAGTCCGCAGATGTACAACCGCAGGCCTTGATTGAGTCCGAGTCCCTTAGGCCTTCTGCCTCCATTTTGTCTTCTGACCTGTCACCGGTCACCTCTTCTGCTGGAGCCGGTACCACTAAGCTGACTCCTGGGTCCAAGGCCTCCATTTTGCGCTCTGACAGCAAACTTCTTCCTTCAACTCCTGGTGTTCCTTCGGCGGTTGCCAGGCTTCCCGAGTCCTTCAGGCTTGCAGGTAAACCTCCCGTTTGTAAGTCTGTGAAAAGGCAGGCTCCAGTTACTTCGAGTTCCCCTCAATCCCAAATGATTAAAATGGCTAATGATTTGTTAACTCTTATTAGGGGTTCTCAGCCTTATCCTCCTAAAAGGAGTAGGGATGTTTCTCCTAAGGTTTTGTCCTGTTCAGGATCTGATTCTTCCAACATATCTGCTGAGGAAGAGGAATTTTCTCAGGCTTTTTCTTCCTTTGAGGATTCAGATGCAGAGGAGTCCATCCCTTCGGCCTGTCCTCCAGAGGATTTCTCTTTTGGTGACACTTTAAATACCCTTAGGGAACATTTTAAATGGGAAAGCCAGGATTATCCCCAATCTAAGAAATGGGTTAGGTAGATGTTCTTCGTTCCCCATTGCTGCAGTCCTTACTATTGGGTATAGTCCGCGTCCAGTCGGCCCGAATACCAGAGTATAAGGCTGACGTCGGTCAGGGCGCATTAGACTGACGTCAGTACGTCAGGGTACTAATGCGCATGACCGACGTCATATCCTCAGTCTTTTTGCCGCATGGTCCGATGCAGAAGCAGTTTTGCGAGTGCAGGTTGGCGTTCTGAAATATTTCCGAAACCGGAGTTTCAGACCGAAACAGAGTTGGCTAAGTACCCGTTGGGAACATTTTGTTTTTTTCTTGCCTCAGTATTTAACGGATGTCAGAAAAAGTGAATAACTGTATTTCTTGTGGGAAACAGATACCTCATAGGGATTACCATACCTTGTGTATACCTTGTTTAGGGCCTGAGCACGACGTTGTTGGTTGCCGCTCTTGTGCTAGGTTTAACAAACGCACTATTAAGAGGAGGTTAGACTGTGCCAGGTTAGTGTTTGGGAAGCGTTGCAATTATAAAATGCCGTCGGATGCTCCGACGCCGCTTCCAAGAAGCGCAAGGACAAAACAGCGAAGCCTAGGGTTGATGAACCGCAGTCCCGGACGTCGGTTCTTTAGAAGGCTCAGTGGAGCCAGAGGTTTTGCCAGGAGTTTCCATGGAGTCTCAGGCAGAAACTTTACTGTTACAGGATGTGCCTTCTCAGGAGGTAGGCCAGGCAGGGGCTTCTCAGGTAACTGTTCTTCCCTCTCTTCCCAAGGTAGTTAGAGCCTCTCCTTCTGTTGCCAAAACTTCTTTGAGAGGTAGGCCTACTTCAGCTTCAGTGGGGCTTCTCCTAGCATTTCGGGTTCTGTACCTAAGAAACATATGCTTAAAATGGCAGAAGATTTGATTACTATGATTAGAGGTTCTATGCCCCCGCCTGATAAGAGGCCTAGGGTGGAACCGAAGTTTGTTAGTTTTGAACAGTGTTCAGAGGCTTCAGAGTCTTCTGGAAGACTTGCAGGAGTATCCTACTTATTCTGATTCTGATGTGGATGATTCCACTCCTACAGCTTCTCCTCCTGAGGATTTCTCATTTTCAGAGACTCTGCATTCCATGAGGGAGCACTTTAAATGGGAAGGCCAGGATTACTCTGATTCCAGGAAAAGGCTTAGGGAATTCTTGTTTTACCCCAGCATAGGCCCTTAGCTATTCCTCCTGTGTTGAATGTGGTGGAAGATGTTTTGCAGAGGCTTCCCTGAACCCTGACTCTTTGCCTCCTGCTCCTGTTAAGCCTGATAGGTATTATAGGGTGCCCAAGCTCATAAGTATTTGTTTAAGAGTCCTAGGCGGACCCAGAAACTATTTCTCAAGGGCCTAAAGGTGTTAAGGCTTCTGTGGTTAAAAATCCTGTTCCCACTGATAAAGAGGCAAGGGCTTTGGATAGGTGGGGAAAGAAAGTGTATACTTCTTCCACTCTAGCCATGAGGCGTTGAATTGTCAGTTTCACATGCTAAAATATCAGAATTATCTCCTTTCACAATTGAAATCTAAGGTGGATGCTTTGGCGGAAGGTATTGAGTGTAAAGAGTTGCTGGATTTGGTTCATGTGTCTGAACAAGTGGGTAAGCATTCTTTGCAATGTGGTTTTGATGCTGTACAGGCCTCCTCGAGGGTGGCTGCTACTAGTTCTGTTCTTCGCAGGCATGCCTGGTTGAAGGATCAGAATTTAGCTGAGCATGTTAAGACAAGGATTTTGGATGCTCCTTTACAGTCTGATGTGTTGTTTGGATCGCCTGTGGAAGCAGTTTTAAAGAAAATGGAGGACAAAGCTAAGTCTATGCAAACTGTTAAGGATTTTTTGCAGGTGCAGCCACCGAAGTTTAGTAGAAATTGGCCTGCTAAGGGGTGGACATATCCTGCTTATGATTCCCAGTCTAGGGGTAGGTCTAGACGTGGTAGGGGCAGGGCTCAAGGTTCTTTTAGGCCTAGAACAGGGAGTTCACCTGCTCAGACTTCTGGTGAGGGCAGGGGTCAGTCCTTTCGTAAACAGACCCAATGACCTGTCTTTTCAGCTGCCAGTAGATTCTCGTCTGGCAGCTCCTTTGGGAGGAAGACTGTCTCTTTTCAAAGAAAATTGGGATTTAATTACTCAAGACAGATGGGTGTTGGATATCATTCACCACGGTTACAGATTTTATTTCCATACAATGCCCCCTTTCAAAGGCATGCCAGACGTTCCTCCTCCACAAAGAAAGGAGGCTCACAAGCAAGTTTCTCAGTTACTCCAGATGGGGGCCATTCAGCCAGTCCCTGTATCAGAAAGGGGCCTAGGATTTTATTCTCGCCTGTTCCTAGTACCAAAGAAGGGGAACACGTGGAGACCAATTTTGGATTTATCTCTCCTCAACACTTTTCTGGACATTCCCAAGTTCAAGATGTTGACGTTACAACAGCTTTTACCTCTGCTGGGCAAAGATCACTGGATGGTAACTTTAGATCTCAAGGAAGCTTACCTTCATGTGCCTATAAGGCTAAGTTGCAGGAAGTATCTGCGGTTTCGAGCTGGAAATTCTCATTATCAGTTCTCTGCATTGCCCTTTGGCTTATCTACTGCCCAGAGTATTCACAAAGGTTCTGGCTCCAGTGATAGCTTACTTCAGGCTTCAAGGAATTCAAATCTATCCTTACTTGGACGACTGCCTGATTCTGGCTCAAGAAAAGGAAGACCTTCTACAGCATCTGGAATATGTTATAGCAGTGCTAAGATGCCTAGGGTATTCTGTGAGCGAAATAAAGTCCAGTCTAGTACCCTCTCAAGACATGTGCTTTCTGGGTGTGAGACTGAATACAGCAGCCCAGATGGCCTTTTTAACCCCGGACAAACAAAAGAGTCTGTCACTTTACTTCCATCAACTATCTCATCAGTCCGTGCTGACTGCAAGGACAGTCCTTCAAGCATTAGGGTTCATGGCATCTTGTATTCTGGTGCTTCCCAATGCCAAACTGCATATGAGGAAGTTACAATGGTATCTCAAAATGTATGGACACAGCACTGCCAGGATTTGGACACTGTCATTCAAATAATACCTTGCCTTCAAAAAGAATTGTTGTGGTGGGCTCAGGAATGTCACCTAAACAAGGGACTCTCTGTGACCCGGCCAGGGGCGAGTCAGATTTTAACGACAGATGCCTCGGACATTGCTTGGGGAGCTCATCTAAATGGAAAGTGGATACAAGACAAGTGGCCTGCCAGACTACAGCATCTACATATCAACATGAAGGAGATGTTAGCAGTCCAGTTTGCATTAATGGCTTTCAAGGAGTTACTTCTTCCAGGGCAGGTGTTGATTCTAACAGACAACACAACTGTCATGTGGTACATCAACAAGCAAGGGGGAACACATTCTTATCCTCTATGCAGGCAAGCAATGATTTTATGGGAGATTGCGCTAAGCTTGCAACTAACTCTTCAGGCAAGGTTTCTGCCGAGCACAGAACTCCTTAGCAGATGTGTTAAGCAGACAAATCATGGATCCCCACAGTGGAAACTGGATCTTCATGTATTTCAAAATTGACAGTGTCATGGGGAACTCCAGACATAGATCTGTTCGCTTCTCCACTAAACCACCAGCTGCCACAGTATTGCACAAAGGGGTTTCATCACACAGCTTGGAAAGTGGATGCTCTGTCTTTCAGTTGGAAAAACCTTCATGTGTATGCCTTTCCTCCTCTGCCTCTTCTTCCAAAGGTACTATTAAAGGTCAGACAAGACAGGCCAAGGATGATTTTGATAGCTCCAGATTGGCCTCGCAACACTGGTACCCACTACTACGGAGTCTGGTAAGGAAGCCTCCATGGCCTTTACCTCTGATTCCTCATCTGTTATCTCAGAAGGATGGTCATCTGCTCAATGTCAAGCTTCACTCTCTTCATCTAACAGCCTGGCATATTCTGTGTTGAAACACAGCAGGTCTCAACTTCCTCAACAAGTTTTAAATGTGATTATGGAAGCTAGAAGACCTAGTACAAGGAAAGTGTCACGAGAAAATGGAAGAGATTTTTATTTTGGAGTACAGCAAAGAATTTGCAGGTTTCTGAGCCTAATTTGAGTGTGGCTCTTCAATATCTTACTGAGTTATTGGACAAAGGTTTGTCCTTCTCTTCCATTAAGATTCATGCTGCAGCAATTTCAGCTCACTATGATTGTGACCCACCATTGTTTTCGCATCCTTTGTTCAAGCAGTTTCTTAGAGGGCAAAGAATATAAGACCCCACGAGAGCTCCTACTCCTGCTTGGGATCTCAATTTTGTGTTGGAAAAACTTACTCTACAACCTTTTGAGCCTGCGGCTACTGCTGAATTGAAATACTTGTCATGGAAGACTGCTTTTCTGTTGGCTATTACTTCTGCAAGAAGGGTGTCTGAGTTGCAGGCCCTTATGGCAGTAGAGCCATTTTGATTTTCCATAAGGATAGGGTATCATTACGTACTAATCCTTCCTTTATGCCTAAGGTGGTTTCTAGTGTGGCTTTAAACCAAACTATTCATTTGCCTACTTTTATGCAGACCCCAAAATAAAGGGGAAAAGATTTTGCACACTTTAGATGTACACAGGCAATTGCGTTATTATTTAAGCAGGACTAAGGATTTCAGGCAGTCTCAGCAGTTGTTTGTTTCTTTTGCTTTGAGTTCACAGGGCAAGCCTGTGTCAAAACAAACTATTTCTAGGTGGATTGGCTTTTGCATTGCATTTTGTTATTCCCATCATGGCAAGGAGATTCCAGCTGGGATTAGGCCTCATTCCACTAGGGCTACTGCCACTTAACAGCATTTCTAAGGAGGGTGGCAACTAAGGATATTTTGGAAGCAGCTACTTGGAGTTCAGTGCATACTTTCTCTAAGCATTATCACCTTCCTATCTACTCTAAGTCTAGGGCTGGTTTTGCCACAGCTGTTTTGCAAGGCATGTTGTCAGCTCCTGCTTCTTTATGATTTGCCAGCCTCCCTTACCTCTGCTTTGGGATTCTACCCAATAGTAAGGACTGCAGCAATGGGGAACGAAGAACATAGTACAGTTTTGTACCTACCATAAATGTAGATGTTCGAGGATCCCCATTGCTGCAGTCCAATTTACCCTCCCTCCTTCCCCTCTGTGTTTAGGGGTGGTTGTGTAGGTGAGGTTACATGCTTATATTTTTGTATATATTCTTGTATATATTGTACATATTTTTGGTGCAGGTATTTTGGGCCTTGTCTTTTTAGGGTCTTCTGACATCTGGGGCAAGAAAAGACTGAGGATATGACGTCGGTCATGCGCATTAGTACCCTGACGTACTGACGTCAGTCTAATGCGCCCTGACCGACGTCAGCCTTATACTCTGGTATTCGGGCCGACTGGACGCGGACTATACCCAATAGTAAGGACTGCAGCAATGGGGATCCTCGAACATCTACATTTATGGTAGGTACAAAACTGTACTTTTCTGGATTTACCTCAGCATAAGCCTCTTACTATTCCCCCTGTGTTGGAAGTTGTTGTTGATGTTTTTCTGGAAAATTCCTTGTCTCCAAACTCAGTTCCCCCTGCTCCCAGGAAACCTGACAAGTACTACAGAGTCCCTGATTCTCATCTGTTTCTCTTCAGGAACCCGTTGGTGGATCCAGAGGTTATTTCTCAGAGCCCTAAAGGAGTTAAGGTCACTGTTACCAGGAATCCTGTTCCTTCGGACAGGGAATCTAGGAACCTAGCTAGATGGGGCAAGAAAGTTTATACCTCTACCACCCTAGCTATTAGGGCTACCAATTGCCTTTTTCATATGCTGAAGTACCAACAGCACACTTTGGAGGCTATTAAGTCTAAGATAGCAAGTGTACCTCTTTTGGCAGAAAGTAAAGACATGCAGGATTTATTGAATTCAGCCACTCTGGTTAATAAGCATTCTTTGCATTGTGGATGTTCTTCGTTTTCCATTGCTGCAGTCCTTACTATTGGGTATAGTCCGCGTCCAGTCGGCCCGAATACCAGAGTATAAGGCTGACGTCGGTCATGGCGCCTTAGACTGGCGTCAGTACGTCAGGGTACTAATGCGCATGACCGACGTCATATCCTCAGTCTTTTTTGCCGCATGGTCCGATGCAGAAGCAGTTTTGCGAGTGCAGGTTGGCGTTCTGAGATATTTCCGAAACCGGAGTTTCAGACCGAAACAGAGTTGGCTAAGTACCCCGTTGGGGAACATTTTGGTTTTTTTCTTGCCTCAGTATTTTACCGGATGTCAGAAAAAGTGAATAACTGTATTTCTTGTGGGAAACAGATACCTCATAGGGATTACCATACCTTGTGTATACCTTGCTTAGGGCCTGAGCACGACGTTGTTGGTTGCCGCTCTTGTGCTAGGTTTAACAAACGCACTATTAAGAGGAGGTTAGACTGTGCCAGGTTAGTGTTTGGGAAGCGTTGCAATTATAAAATGCCGTCGGATGCTCCGACGCCCGCTTCGTCCAAGAAGCGCAAGGACAAGTCAGTGAAGCCTAGGGTTGATGAACCGGCAGTCCCGGACGTCGGTTCTTTAGAAGGCTCAGTGGAGCCAGAGGTTTTGCCAGGAGTTTCCATGGAGTCTCAGGCAGAAACTTTACTTTTACAGGATGTGCCTTCTCAGGAGGTAGGCCAAGCTGAGGGGGCTTCTCAGGTAACTGTTCTTCCCTCTTCCCAAGGTAGTTAGAGCCTCTCCTTCTGTTGCCAAAACTTCTTTGAGAGGTAGGCCTAGTTCAGCTTCAGTGGGGGCTTCTCCTAGCATTTCGGGTTCTGTACCTAAGAAACATATGCTTAAAATGGCAGAAGATTTGATTACTATGATTAGAGGTTCTATCGCCCCGCCTGATAAGAGGCCTAGGGTGGAACCGAGTTTGATAGTTTTGAACAGTGTTCAGAGGCTTCAGAGTCTTCTGCGGAAGACTTGCAGGAGTATCCTACTTATTCTGATTCTGATGTGGATGATTCCACTCCTACAGCTTCTCCTCCTGAGGATTTCTCATTTTCAGAGACTCTGCATTCCATGAGGGAGCATTTTAAATGGGAAGGCCAGGATTACTCTGATTCCAGGAAAAGGCTTAGGGAATTCTTGTTTTTGCCCCAGCATAGGCCCTTAGCTATTCCTCCTGTGTTGAATGTGGTGGAAGATGTTTTTGCAGAGGCTTCCCTGAACCCTGACTCTTTGCCTCCTGCTCCTGTTAAGCCTGATAGGTATTATAGGGTGCCCGAAGCTCATAAGTATTTGTTTAAGAGTCCTAGGGCGGACCCAGAAACTGTTTCTCAGGGGCCTAAAGGTGTTAAAGCTTCTGTGGTTAAAAATCCTGTTCCCACTGATAAAGAGGCTAGGGCTTTGGATAGGTGGGGAAAGAAAGTGTATACTTCTTCCACTCTAGCCATGAGAGCGTTGAATTGTCAGTTTCACATGCTAAAATATCAAAATTATCTCCTTTCACAATTGAAATCTAAGGTGGATGCTTTGGCGGAAGGTATTGAGTGTAAAGAGTTGCTGGATTTGGTTCATGTGTCTGAACAAGTGGGTAAGCATTCTTTGCAATGTGGTTTTGATGCTGTGCAGGCCTCCTCGAGGGTGGCTGCTACTAGTTCTGTTCTTCAGGCATGCCTGGTTGAAGGATCAGAATTTAGCTGAGCATGTTAAGACAAGGATTTTGGATGCTCCTTTACAGTCTGATGTGTTGTTTGGATCGCCTGTGGAAGCAGTTTTAAAGAAAATGGAGGACAAAGCTAAGTCTATGCAAACTGTTAAAGATTTTTGCAGGTGCAGCCTCCAAGTTTAGTAGAAATTGGCCTGCTAAGGGGTGGACATATCCTGCTTATGATTCCCAGTCTAGGGGTAGGTCTAGACGTGGTAGGGGCAGGGCTCAAGGTTCTTTAGGCCTAGATCAGGAGTTCACCTGCTCAGACTTCTGGTGAGGGCAGGGGTCAGTCCTTTCAGAACAGACCCAATGACCTGCCTTTTCAGCTGCCAGTGGATTCTCGTCTGGCAGCTCCTTTGGGAGGAAGACTGTCTCTTTTCAAAGAAAATTGGGATTTAATTACTCAAGACAGATGGGTGTTGGATATCATTCACCACGGTTACAGATTTTATTTCCACACAATGCCCCCTTTCAAAGGCATGCCAGACGTTCCTCCTCCACAAAGAAAAGAGGCTCACAAGCAAGTTTCTCAGTTACTCCAGATGGGGGCCATTCAGCCAGTCCCTGTTTCAGAAAGGGGCCTAGGATTTTATTCTCGCCTGTTCCTAGTACCAAAGAAGGGGAACACGTGGAGACCAATTTTGGATTTATCTCTCCTCAACACTTATCTGGACATTCCCAAGTTCAAGATGTTGACGTTACAACAACTTTTACCTCTGCTGGGCAAAGATCACTGGATGGTAACTTTAGATCTCAAGGAAGCTTACCTTCATGTGCCTATAAGGCTAAGTTGCAGGAAGTATCTGCGGTTTCGAACTGGAAGTTCTCATTATCAGTTCTCTGCATTGCCCTTTGGCTTATCTACTGCGCCCAGAGTATTCACAAAGGTTCTGGCTCCAGTGATAGCTTACTTCAGGCTTCAAGGTATTCAAATCTATCCTTACTTGGACGACTGCCTGATTCTGGCTCAAGAAAAGGAAGACCTTCTACAGCATCTGGAATATGTTATAGCAGTGCTAAGATGCCTAGGGTATTCTGTGAACGAAATAAAGTCCAGTCTAGTACCCTCTCAAGACATGTGCTTTCTGGGTGTGAGACTGAATACAGCAGCCCAGATGGCCTTTTTGACCCCGGACAAACAAAACAGTCTGTCACTTTACTTCCATCAACTATCTCATCAGTCCGTGCTGACTGCAAGGACAGTCCTTCAAGCATTAGGGTTCATGGCATCTTGTATTCTGGTGCTTCCCAATGCCAAACTGCATATGAGGAAGCTGCAATGGTACCTCAAAAATGTATGGACACAGCACTGCCAGGATTTGGACACTGTCATTCAAATAATACCTTGCCTACAAAAATAATTCTTGTGGTGGGCTCAGGAATGTCACCTAAACAAGGGACTCTCTGTGACCCGGCCAGAGGCGAGTCAGATTTTAACGACAGATGCCTCGGACATTGCTTGGGGAGCTCATCTAAATGGAAAGTGGATACAAGACAAGTGGCCTGCCAGACTACAGCATCTACATATCAACATGAAGGAGATGTTAGCAGTCCAGTTTGCATTAATGGCTTTCAAGGAGTTACTTCTTCCAGGGCAGGTGTTGATTCTAACAGACAACACAACTGTCATGTGGTACATCAACAAGCAAGGGGGAACACATTCTTATCCTCTATGCAGGCAAGCAATGATTTTATGGGAGACTGCGCTAAGCTTGCAACTAACTCTTCAGGCAAGGTTTCTGCCAGGAGCACAGAACTCCTTAGCAGATGTGTTAAGCAGACAAATCATGGATCCCCACAGTGGAAACTGGATCTTCATGTATTTCAGAAATTGACAGTGTCATGGGGAACTCCAGACATAGATCTGTTCGCTTCTCCACTAAACCACCAGCTGCCAAAGTATTGCACAAAGGGGTTTCATCACACAGCTTGGAAAGTGGATGCTCTGTCTTTCAGTTGGAAAAACCTTCATGTGTATGCCTTTCCACCTCTGCCTCTTCTTCCAAAGGTACTATTAAAGGTCAGACAAGACAGGCCAAGGATGATTTTGATAGCTCCAGATTGGCCTCGGCAACACTGGTACCCACTACTACGGAGTCTGGTAAAGAAGCCTCCATGGCCTTTACCTCTGATTCCTCATCTGTTATCTCAGAAGGACGGTCATCTGCTCAATGTCAAGCTTCACTCTCTTCATCTAACAGCCTGGCATATTCTCTGTTGAAACACAGCAGGTCTCAACTTCCTCAACAAGTTTTAAATGTGATTATGGAGGCTAGAAGACCTAGTACAAGGAAGGTGTACGCAGAAAAATGGAAGAGATTTTTATTTTGGAGTACAGCAAAGAATTTGGAGATTTCTGAGCCTAATTTGAGTGTGGCTCTTCAATATCTTACTGAGTTATTGGACAAAGGTTTGTCCTTCTCTTCCATTAAGATTCATGCTGCAGCAATTTCAGCTCACTATGATTGTGACCCACCATTGTTTTCGCATCCTTTGTTCAAGCAGTTTCTTAGAGGGGCAAAGAATATAAGACCCCCACGTAGAGCTCCTACTCCTGCTTGGGATCTCAATTTTGTGTTGGAAAAACTTACTCTACAACCTTTTGAGCCTGCGGCTACTGCTGAATTGAAATACTTGTCATGGAAGACTGCTTTTCTGTTGGCTATTTCTTCTGCAAGAAGGGTGTCTGAGTTGCAGGCCCTTATGGCAGTGGAGCCTTTTTTGATTTTCCATAAGGATAGGGTATCATTACGTACTAATCCTTCCTTTATGCCTAAGGTGGTTTCTAGTGTGGCTTTAAACCAAACTATTCATTTGCCTACTTTTTATGCAGACCCCCAAAATAAAGGGGAAAAGATTTTGCACACTTTAGATGTACACAGGCAATTGCGTTATTATTTAAGCAGGACTAAGGATTTTAGGCAGTCTCAGCAGTTGTTTGTTTCTTTTGCTTTGAGTTCACAGGGCAAGCCTGTGTCAAAACAAACTATTTCTAGGTGGATTGGCTTTTGCATTGCATTTTGTTATTCCCATCATGGCAAGGAAATTCCAGCTGGGATTAGGCCTCATTCCACTAGGGCTACTGCCACTTCAACAGCATTTCTAAGGGGTGGCAACTAAGGATATTTTGGAAGCAGCTACTTGGAGTTCAGTGCATACTTTCTCTAAGCATTATCACCTTCCTATTTACTCTAAGTCTAGGGCTGGTTTTGCCACAGCTGTTTTGCAAGGCATGTTGTCAGCTCCTACTTCTTTATGATTTGCCAGCCTCCCTTACCTCTGCTTTGGGATTCTACCCAATAGTAAGGACTGCAGCAATGGAAAACGAAGAACATAGTACAGTTTTGTACCTACCATAAATGTAGATGTTCGAGGATTCCATTGCTGCAGTCCAATTCTCCCTCCTTCCCTCTGTGTTTAGGGGTGGTTGTGTAGGTGAGTTTACATGCTTATATTTTTGTATATATTCTTGTATATTTTGTACATGTTTTTGGTGCAGGTATTTTGGGCCTTGTCTTTTTAGGGTCTTCTGACATCTGGGGCAAGAAAAGACTGAGGATATGGCGTCGGTCATGCGCATTAGTACCCTGACGTACTGACGTCAGTCTAAGGCGCCATGACCGACGTCAGCCTTATACTCTGGTATTCGGGCCGACTGGACGCGGACTATACCCAATAGTAAGGACTGCAGCAATGGAATCCTCGAACATCTACATTTATGGTAGGTACAAAACTGTACTTTTTGACATCCTTGAGGCCTCCAGTAGGGTTACGGCTACTGGATCTGTTATTAGAAGGCATGCTTGGCTCAGAGAACAGCCTCTTCCAGAGCCTGTCAAGGCTAAGCTTTTGGATGTACCTTTGCAAATAGACAATCTTTTTGGCAGCAAAGCTGAGGAGGTACTTAAGAAGGTGGAGGATAAGGCCAAGTCCATGCAAACCGTTAAGGATTTTCTGTAAGTTCAACCCCCTTGCTTTAGCAGGAATTACCTTTCCAAGAGCTGGACCTTTCTTGATACCAGCAGACAGAACTGTTCCAGGACTAGAGGTCACAAAACTTCTAGGGGGCAGACATCTGCATCTATATCATGTTATCGAAATTTTACTACATCGTATCAGTAAAGGTCGAACTTTATTGATCAAAGTAGTAAAATATCGAATAACGTAAAAAAAGAAATAAAGCAATAAAAAAAAAACTAACTAGCGTAGGCAGGGGGGGGGAAGCCCCCCTGCACCTCCCACATGGGAGGCAGCACCCCCCACACACCTCTACATAAATATACCAACTCCGAGACTGCACTACATTGAGGTAAATGGAAATCTCCCCCTTACGGAGATTTCCATTTACCTGAGCGATGTTCTGAACTTTCGACATTCTCGTGCCGACAATATCGTATTTAATATTGTCGGCTTATGACAATGTGAACTAGACCCCAGACAGCTACCCCTCAAAGGTCTAGGCAGTGGCAGGCTTCCACTTAGAAGGCGAGAAGCTCCAAGCCTGCATCTCAGTCGAAACACTCTCAATGACATTTTACAACTTCTGCCTGTTCTTGCATGCCTGGAGAGTCCTTTTTTCAGATGTCTGGGCCTCTATCACAGACGAAAAATGGGTGCTCAGAACGGTGTCCCTGGGACAAAAGTTTTCTTTCTGCACCTTTCCAGCTCCCAAGGGATTCCCAGACATTCCTACAAACCAAAGGACAGAAGTAGAAAAACAAAGTTTGCCTTTGTTTCATCTGGGAGCAATAGAATCAGTTCCTGCTCAGCAGGCAGGCCAGAGCTTTTATTCCAGTCTTTTCCTAGTTCCAGAAAAAGGAGGCAACTGGCATCCTATCCTAGATCTTTTCATTCTGAACTCCTTTCTAGTAATTCCAAAGTTCAAAATGCTCACTCGGCATCAGTTGCTACCAATTCTAGAAAAGGATTCCTGGCTGGTAACCTTGGATCTCAAAGAGGCTTATCTGCACATCCCTATCAGGGAAAGTTGCAGGCAGTATCTTCGTTTCAGAGTGGGCATCAACATTACCAATTCTCTGCGCTGCCCTTTGGCTTATCTACTGTTCCCAGAGTCTTCACAAAGTGCCTGGCCCCAGTCATTGCTTTTTGCAGGCAGAAGAAAATTCAGATTTACCCATACTTGGATGACTGTCTGATTCAAGCATGTTCTCAGGAACAGCTACTAAAGGATCTGGAATTTGTAAAGACTCTTCTCTCTTTCCTGGGTTACACTCTCAACGAGGAAAAATCAAAAATGGTGCCATCCAAGGTGATAACATTCCTGGGTGTGAGTCTGAACACAGCTGCCCAGATGATATATCTCACCCAGGAGAAGCAGACAACTCTCAGTTTACTTCAAGGACTTGGCAAGCCTGTCCCAACTCCCTGCAAGGAAATACCTGCAAGCTCTGGGTTTCATGGCATCTTGTATTCTTATGATTCCATATGCAAGACTGCACATGAGGAAATTGCATTGGTACCTCAAGAACATTTGATGTCAGCACACACAGGAATTGGATATGATGATCCCTCTGCTTCCATCTCTGCAGACGGAGGTTCTGTGGGCACCAGCCTGTCTACAAAACAAAGGCATGCCCTTTCAAACACCTCCTGCCACTCGGGTTCTGACTACAGATGCATCGGACTACACCTGGGGAGCATACCTTGATGGCAAATGCATACAGGGAAGGTGGAACGCCCAGCAGATGCACCTGCACATAAATATAAAAGAGTTGATTGCAGTTCAACAGGCCTTACTAGCTTTCAAGCATCTTCTTTCTCCAGGGACCCTGCTTGTCAGAACAGACAACACCACAGGCATGTGGTACATCAACAAGCAGGGAGGGACTCACTCTTACCCCCTGTGCAGACAAAGCATGAATCTTTGGTCCATGGCAGCATCCCTTGACCTGCATCTTCTAGCTCAGTTTCTTCCAGGAAGGCTCAGTGTTTTGGCAGACCAGTTGAGCAGGCGAACCCTGGATCCTCACAAGTGGCAGCTGAACAGAGCAGTTTTTTTACAGCATCATTCAACGTTGGGGCACACCTCAGGTGGATCTTTTCTCCTTCCCAGACAACCATCTTCTCCCTCTCTTTTGCACCAGACAGCATCACAGCAGAGCCTGGAGAGTGGATGCTCTGTCCTTCCCTTGGACGTTGCAGTTTACACCTTCCCTCCTCTTCCTCTTCTATCCAGAGTATTATTGAAGATCAGGGACGAACGACCAAGGACTATTTTCATAGCTCCGGACTGGTCCAGACAGCCCTGGTACCCACTGCTTCACAGTCTCTCCCAATTTCCTCCTTGGCATCTTCCTCTGAATCCAGATCTTTTGGTTCAGGAAAGGGGAATCATTCTGCATCCTCATCTTTAGTCCCTTCATTTGGCAGCATGGCTCATTGTATGACTCCTTCCTTATCTTCTTCCCTTTCCCAGCAGGTGACTGATGTGCTGAGGGAGGCCAGGAGGCCTAGCACTAGGAAGTCCTATGCTGGCAAATGGGAAAGGTTCTCTCACTGGATGCAGGCTAGAGGGGAATCTTCTCAGCCTACCCTTCCTCTGATCTTGGAATACCTGGACAAATTGCTTCAGGGTGGTCTTTCTTTTTCCTCTATCAATATCCATGCTTCAGCCATTTCTGCTTATTGTTATATTGAACAACCCATTTTTTATCATCCCTTGATGAGGGCTTGCAACTTAAAACTTCCCAGAAGAGCACCTACTCCAGCCTGGGATCTTAATTTTGTTCTTGAGAAACTCACTCTTCCTCCTTTTGTGCCAGCTGCCACTGCAGATTTAAAGTTTCTCTCTTGGAAGACTGCCTTCCTCTTGGCTATAACTTCAGCAAGGAGGGTTTCTGAGCTGCAGGCTTTGATGGCTGTGGAGCCTTTTATTATTTTCCATATAGACAGGGTCTCATTAAGAACCAATCCCTCTTTATGCCTAAGATGGTTTCTAGCTTGACTCTTAATCAGTCCATACACTTTCCTACCTTCTTTCCTAATCCTCGCAATAGAGGTGAAAGGATCCTACATTCTCTTGATGTGCACAGACAGCTCAGGTTTTACCTGGACAGGACTAAAGACCTTTGGAAATCAGCACAGTTATTGGTCAGTTTTGCCCCTGGAGCTCAGCGCAAGGCTATTTCTAAGCAAACCATTTCCAAGTGGATTGCACATTGCATCACCTTTTGTTATTCTTTTCATGGCAAGGCCCCTCCTCAAGGAGTTAGGACCCACTCAACTAGAGCAGTTTCCACTTCTGCAGCCTTTTTAGGGGGTGTCCCCACTAAAGATATTTTGGAGGCTGCCACATGGACTTCTGTTCACACTTTCACAAAACATTATAATTTGCCTCTGTTTTCCAGAACCAGGGCAGGGTTTGCCAATGCTGCGTTGCAGGGCATTATCTCCAACCCTTGATTTTGTTGGTTCCTCCTCCCTTTTCACTGGGCTTTGGTAATCAACCCATTTGTTAGGACTGCAACAGTGAAACATGATGAACATAGTACAGTTGTGTACACTTACCATAAATGTAGATGTTCAAGTGTATTCACTGTTGCAGCCCTGGTTTCCCTCCCTCCTTCCGCCTTTTTGGGTCCTCTCCTATTCTCTTTTCCTGAGGTACAGGTTGAATTGGATATTATTTGCCAAATTTGCTTTGGTTTAGCCTTATTTCTGGGGACTTCTGACTGTTAGGGCAAGAAAGACTGAGGAAGTGAAGTCGGCTGCCTCCGTTTGTATCAGATACACTGACATCCTTTATAACCGATGGCAGCTGATGTCATTTTTACTTACCTTTGGTATTCTGGCCGATCGAGGAGCCGGATAACCCATTTGTTAGGACTGCAACAGTGAATACACTCGGACATCTACATTTAAGGCAAGTACACAACTGTACTTTTTTGATATTCCTAGTTTTTCTCTTGTTGTGCTTAGTGATGTATGAGGAATTTTTTATGTCAGAAGAACCCCAAGGCTCATGTCCTGTGGACACAAAATTCCACTTCATAACCCACACTCTTTATGTGTCTATCGTTTAGGCTGTTTCCATTTAGAAGCAAATTGTGGTATTTGCATCGGAGGAAACGTGGTGGTACAGTGGTTAGCATTGTCACCTCAAAGCAAGAGGTTCTCCTGTTCGATTCTTGGCTGGAGCGCTTTCTGTGTGGAGCGCTTTCTGTGTGGTCGAGTGACGTCTAAAGACATGCAGGTAGCTGTGTACGTGAATGGCTGTGCCTTTTTGAAGGTTGGGCGTCGGGCTGGCAACTCGGCCCCATAAAAATCAACTGCCAATCATTAGCGGACTGGAGTTCCACTGTGGCAACCCCTAACCGGGAAAAGCCGAAAGTGCTTCCTTTGGGTCCATGTTCATTCAAGGTCAGAAGGAAAATTCCATACTAAAAGGCCTGCTTCCCCCCTTATACAGAGTCTTCACCCTCACAACCCATGCTAGGTTCTCAAAGACAAGCCTCAACTTCAGCTTTTCCAGGCAAAATAATGGAAAAAGAGAGAGAACGAGAGGAAAAAGTTGAAAGAAAAACCTAGAGAGAGAGAAATCTGAAGAAAAGAAATATGAGAAGTCAAAGAAAACATCTCCAGATCTGAAAGATCCTTTGAGTCCAGCACCTAAGACTCCAAGGAAATTGGATCCACCAGCTGGTGAGATCCAATCTTTTTTGCCTCAACCTAGATTTTCCCTGGAGCCAATGTGCCATAGGCTCCATTCAGCTCTATTACTGGAGACACAGTACTCCAGACCTCCAACAGTGGCATTGTCCTCAAGGTCATCCTGGTCCACCAGAAACCTTACCAAGATGGACATTGATCAGATGTTGAGGAAATTCCTGAAGACACCCATCCAGCTGGGAGTTCACTCAGCACCATTCCCACTGGGGGCTCCGGGTCCAGCTACCCTCATTTGGAGCCTACATTTGGAGAAACCTTGGCTTCAGCAACATCCCTTTCTCTCTACTTCAATTCTGTTAGATAGAGCTGAGTCTGTAAACCAAAGCATCAGTGCCAAGGTCCCAACGGTGTAGTCGACTCTGAAGTTTTTGTAGCCATCTTTACCTCGCGGGGCCTCTACTCTTGACAGCACAGGTCTGAGGTCATCCTCTGAGCTTACCCTAATTAGGCCTGGGACACTTCTTGCATCCTCAGATAGGAGGGTCATTTCCTCGACTCCTTTCATGGAATTGGGTTTTGAGGCTTTTGAAGGGTTCTTGGCTGGAACAAGGAGTCAGGTGCTGCCTTTGAGTTCATATCTGTCCCAGCTCGCAGTGGATCCTGTGACTTACTTGTCTTATTCAGATTAGCAATGATAGTCAGTACCTTTACATCTATAAGATACTCACCACTCAAGTTCCCCAGTTTGATTCAGACCTGTTTTCTGAGGTTCCACCATACCTCTCAACTTACAAACATCAAAAATCTGGAAAAAGGCCCATGAAAACTAGGTACAATGGGCAAAAAAATCTGGACGCTAATCAACATAAATGTTGCATATATAATTATGTAACCGCACCCACTCCAGTATAATTGTGGGATACCACCATTCAAATGCAAATTGTAGAACAAACAGAATATTAATTGTAAAATATAACCAGAAAAATATATTAAATACAAAATATAACCAGAACAATAGTGTTTTATTCATATTAACAATAAAATACCTCATGTCTCATCTCTGAATGTGTTTTTACTGTGAGCATAGCCTCATAAAGTATGGTAAGCTGATATTAAAAGGTATGAGCATTAAGGATCAGGGTTACAGTTAGCACATTGATCATATCAACGGAGAGTACAAACCAAAGTTTTACTGAAGCAGAAAATGTTTTTTCAACTATTTTTGCAGCAGTGATTTGGTTATCTCATCTCTCAGGCAAATGTAAATTTGGACTATGTGGCTTGTATGTATGCTAGAACTCCCAACAAGCCTATGACTCAAATGACTAGATATGTTTTATGGCCCTTTGCCTATAGGCGAGTATCTTTTAGCAATGATTGATGACAATTGCGGAGTCCTAGCAAATGAACCTGCATCAACTACAACTGTTATTCCTAGTACTCGATATCTTTTCAGTGTTAGATAGGCATACTTGATATACATGGAACAGATTATGCAGTCCTTAACACACAACAGTTTTCAGACTCAATTTTAAGATTTCTGGACACAAAAAAAGTAATATTATTGTGGCAACAATCAGTCTTGTAAAAAGTTTATGCATGATTAGGCAAAGAACTGAGAATAAAAAATGCAAGGCAAGATGAGCCAAAGAAAGATAAATGAGGCATGATGAACACCCACACATCATACAGGATCATAATCAGCACAGAGTGTAGTGATATCTATTTTCAGAAATAAAATCCTACCTGTTTTACAGTCTAAAACTCATAAAGAAGAACTGTACAAGATGTAATGCCACAGAAAATGTATTGATAAAATGATGCTGCTGACAGTACAAGACATTCTACTCAGCATGATTTGAAATGAGGATACAGCATGATTTTGAAAGAAATGAGACCTAGAACAGGACTCTTTTCAGATCAGTGCTACAGACTGATGCTAAAGTATAGCTGTGTGACATAGGTTTTTCCTGTGAACACATGACTGCATGACAAACCAGTGGAAAAAAACATGCTTGGCAAGATACAGAACAGTGATGCAATCAGCTGTTAAAGTAAGACCAACAAACTTTCATGTGAGGCAACAGTGAAAAAGCAATGCCAACAAGTTTTTGTTTCAAGTCTATTGCATAAAAAATGTTACTGACTGTTGGCAATCCACACAAGATCAAAATGAAATTCCCGTTAGACAGGATAAAAGACCGTTACCTCAATCTCTTGTTTTCCTCTGGAAATCCTTGCAGGTGTGATTTCTAAGCGAGCGCAACCAATGACTGACTTATTTGTTGAGAATAGAAATAAGGCTCCAGGACCCTGCTCCGCTAAAATTAAAGTAGTTTAATGTGCTTAAAGCGCGATAAATAACCAATACACTTTTCGTCGGTTTACATACACCAACTTCTTCAGAAGCTAAAAACAATGGTTCATACAGACACAAAGTTTAAATACTGTCACAAGCCCGGAGGACCCGCCATCAATTAGCATGATTTAGTTCACCTAATGGTGGTTGTCATGGTAACTAACCATTCCGGAGCTTGCTTTTCATACACAACCACGCCGAAACCAAAGGTTCACAACGGCAAGTCAAGCTATTGAATTGCTCCGGTTCCCAAGATTTAAAATATTAGGACAGTAATCTAAAAACATAAAAATTACATAAACGTAGCTCATTCAGACAAACGATACCTTACTCAATTTATGAGTGCATTGTCATAGGAAAAAGGTGCATCTTCTTAAATAAGGGATATGTTTAAAATTGTTAAAAATCTTTAAAACAAACTGTGTTGTGTTACACTCACTAGTTAAGTGGACGTAGTGTCCAAACAGTGTGGTAATACCCTCGCTGAGGTAAAAAGGAAAGGGTACTACCTTACAGCTTTTTGCTTGTAGCCACTGTCTGAAATTTAAATACCATACATCCCAACAACTACAGTATTTTAAATGAACACATGGTTATTTTTGTTACACTGGACTTGGTTTTTACCTCAGCGAGGGTATTACCACACTGTTTGGACACTACGTCCACTTAACTAGTGAGTGTAACACAACGCAGTTTGTTTTATAGAAAAGCAAGCTCCGGAATGGTTAGTTACCATGACAACCACCATTAGGTGAACTAAATCATGCTAATTGATGGCGGGTCCTCCGGGCTTGTGACAGTATTTAAACTTTGTGTCTGTATGAACCATTGTTTTTAGCTTCTGAAGAAGTTGGTGTATGTAAACCGACGAAAAGTGTATTGGTTATTTATCGCGCTTTAAGCACATTAAACTACTTTAATTTTAGCGGAGCAGGGTCCTGGAGCCTTATTTCTATTTACTGGTTGGTTTTGTCTGGACATTTCTTTATTTGTTGAGAATGAGATTCCTTCCTTCTTCAAAACTAAGCAACTTGAGCAGTCGGTGTGGACTGATGTCGCCTTGATGTGGCATCTTCGCTTGTTGGTTGGCTGTGCTGTATTCCCTCATGGGCGGGCTGTGCAGCACGGCTGTAAACTACTGAACTAACATTGCTTTTATTTTTTTAAATCTCCAGCGAGTCCCGCCCTAGTCTCTGAGTCCATCAGTCAGCAAGTATACTTTTTTTTATTCCTGGGCCTTAGCCAGAAGAGTTGAACTGTAGTGCGAATGTGAAATATAGCAGGAGAAGCTATAGCACCTTGGCTTCAGGAAGACATTTTGCTTGTCTTACAGTATTTTAATACAGAGTTTTAAAGTACAGTGATGCACATACTTAAAATGGGGATGGGTAGATAGAAATAACCAAAACAAGAAACCCCAGTGGGATAAACAAAACTACTAAACAAAAAATAAAATAACGGAACACAGTTCAGTTTAATAAATCAACAGTAAACTGTCCAACAAACGACTAAGCGCTTTCACCATTTGATGTACAGGGCTTATCAAAAGGTGAAAGCGCTTAGTTGTTTTGTTGGATATTTTATTGTTGATTTATTAAGTTGAACTGTGTTCTGTTACTGCAGCGAGTCCATGGGTAGATAGAAGGTGGTGACAGTGTGAAGGGAGAAGGTGTTAGCAGACTATGGCAGAGAAAATTGGGGGAGCACAAAAGTTTAAAGTCAGACAGCTGAGAAAAATTACTACATTTGCAAGCCAAACAGGAAAAAAAACTACCTGTTGATCTCATACAAGTTTACAACAACTGTATGTTTAATGGCTATATGGCACTTGTATTGGGTCGTACATCACAAGTTGGCTTGGGCGCTTGGCAGAATTTTAGATTAAAGTTAAACTGTAAACACAGCTCCACTGACTCCACTCGCTCACTGCTGCCTGCCCTGCTAACTGCTGTATTCCAAATTACCAGATCCAAACAGGAGCATGGCGGAGTGCTAATCTATTTAAACACAGTCCCAGTGTCTCAGATTAGCTGGCAGTCTGTCTGAGTGCCTCACGAAGCTGATGCATGATGATGTCAGCCACAACCAGTATTAAAAAAAAAAAGTCAATAATTAAAGAGGCCACTCAGGAATTTGTGCACCCCATTGTTTTGCCCTCAAAACCAGTAATTGCCAAGGAATTCAGTATGGTTGAGAGGTATGGGTTCTGCAGAGACAAAATCCTAGAAAACAGACTTGCAAATAGAAGCACTTAGACTCGTCCCGAGAGTTTGTTCCTGAAGACACAGATTTGGATGAAGGCTAAGGCTACTCTAGGTCCCATCTAGAAAATGTCACTTTTGGTGACATTCTAGAATTGATGAAACAATGAGTGGGTTGGTCCACCAAATCCAGATGAGTCTATGTCTGTGTTTCTCGAGGCATTTGGTTCTGGCTTATCTATGTTCTCAGTGGTACCACCCACAAATACCCTCATAGCATAGCAAGCATGAAAGGACCCTGATGTAGTGCATCCTATCTCTAAGAAGCCAGATAGGATTTTAGTAGCTCCAGTGGAGAGGAAACACTGGAGCAATGGGTCATCAGTAGATGCTATGGTAGCAGCAGAAGCTACAAACATGAATTATCCAAGGAGACTTCTTCTTTTCATCCCCCTACTAAAGAGTCAAGTGTGCTGGACAAATTGGAGAAATGGACTTATGCTTCAGTAATCTTCACACTTAGAGTGCTGAACTACCATGCACACGACACTTTGTCAGAGGGACCTGACCAAGGATCTTACCAAGTCACTTGCGGGTAACTTACCAGCAGATGTTCAAAAAACAGCAGACTCCCAATTGTCTACAATGCAATCCACTTCTAATGTGGCCATATGTTTACTCTCCAATGCTACCAATGGTTCAGACAGTTTGACAGACACCAGTATTATTACCATGCATAGCATGCCTTGATGCATCTCTATGATTTTGCTGAAAGCTTTTAGACGTCCTTCATTAATGCCCCATTTTACAGTTCCACTGTTTTCAGAGATGCTTACTAGGAGCGAACAGGATGGCAAGACCTTCTCTGCCACTGGAACAAACATGATGTTCTTCGTGTTTCACTGTTGCAGTCATTACATTTGGGTTATCCTGCTGGCAGGTTGTCCTCAGTCGGCCTGAATTCCAAAGTCTTGGGTCCTGCGTCAGTTGATGTCGCCTCTTCCCTGATGTCAGGTCGTCAGGGGTATAAAAGATGCAGCCGACGCCATTTTATTTAGTCTATCTTGCCGCGCTGTGCCCAAAGCAGAAGCAGTTCGCAAGTGCCGGTCGGCCGACTCCTGAGATTTTCGTGTTTGAGTTTCAGATCCAGAGTCTTCATTAAAAGCCAAGTACCCAGATGTTCATCGTGTTACCCTGCTGCAGTCATCACACTTGGGGTTATCCTGCCTTCAGGCGGTCCTGCAGTCAGCCAGAGTTCCAAAGTCTTGGTCCGGCATCGGTTGCTGTTGCCTCCTCCCTGACGTCAGTGCACCAGGGGTATATAAGAGGCATCCAATGCCATTTTCTCCAGTCTTTCTTGCCGCGCAGTGCACGAAGCAGAAGCCGTTCGCAAGTGCCGGTCGGCCAACACCTGAGATTTTCGAATCGAATTTCAGTCCGAAGTCTTCAATAAAGCTAAGTACCCCGTTGGGGAAACTTTTCTTGCCTCAGTCCGATGTCAGAAAAAGTTAACAATTGCATTTCTTGTGGGAAGCAAATACCCCATAAGGACTTCCATTCTTATTGTATTCCTTGCCTAGGCCCAGAACACGACGTCACAGGTTGTCAGTTTTGTACTAGGTTTAATAAACGAACTATCAAATGCTGTTTTGACTTCGCACGACATTACTTTGGTAGGAAATTTAATTATATCATGCCGTTGGAGCAGCCGACGACCAGCATGCATAAAAAATGCAAGGATAATGACAAGCAGCCTAGAGTCAAGCCAGACTCCGAGGCCTCTGCTGGGCCTGTCGCCGGTTCTCCGGTTTTCAGTGAGGCACCTACTCAGCCCCTGACGACCGCGGAAATAGAACCCCAGACAGCTTTGGATTATCAGATGGAGTGTACTAGGCCGTCGCAACCATCTTCATTGGGCCCTTCCGACACCAGAGCAGAAAGTGATCCCGGTGCAGTAGAAACGCCTTCGGTTTCAGAAGGTGTCTTCAGACTGACTACACTCACCATTAAATCTTATGCTAAGCTAAAAACTCCATTAAAACCAAAAAAGACTGTACATCAGTCTCCTGTTCAAGACCCCATGCCTAAGAAACAGATGCTTAAGATGGCTGAAGATTTGATTTTCCTAATCAGGGGTTTCCATCCCCCTCCTGATAAAAGGCCAAGACAAGAGGAGGACTATGCATGTTCATCGTGTTTCACTGTTGCAGTCATGACTGTAGGGTTCTCCCCTGCCGGCAGGCAGCCCCAGGTCGGCCAGAATCCCAAAGTCTGGGCCCGGCGTCGGTTGTTCAACCATGCTCCCTGATGTCAGAGCGCCAGGAGTACAAAGCTGACAGCCGACGCCATCTTCTCCAGTCTTTCTTGCCGTGCGGTGATAGCAGTTCGCAATTGCCGATCAGCTGACTCCTGACGAATTTTACTGATATACTTCGGTCCGAAGATTTTCTACTCCACTCAAAGCTAAGTACCCCGTTGGGGAAACTTTTTTCTTGCTCCACTCCGATGTCAGAAAAAGTTAATAATTGTATTTCATGTGGGAAGCAAATACCTCATAAGGATTTTCATTCTTACTGTATTCCTTGCTTGGGCCCTGACCACAACGTGCTAGATTCAATCAACGTACAATTAAGCGAAGGTACGATTTTGCTTTTCATTACTTCGGTAGGCGCTTTAACTACAGTATGTCGTCGGATACGGTCCCGGCTACCGGAGTTCACAAATGTCGCAAGGATAAAGACAGGCCTCCGAGGTCCAAATCTGATGATAGCGCACAAGCGGAGCCAGCTTCAGGTTCAGCCGTCGTCAGTGAGGCGCTTTTGCAGCCCCTGTCGTCGGCCATTTCAGAACCGATGGCCGAAACGGACTCTCATGAGGAGCCAACCAGGCCTTTAAATATTTCTGTTGCAGGACCTTCGGACAATTCTCCTTCGGATGGGTCCGGAGCCGCTGTGCAGGTACCGGCTTCCGAAGGGGTTTTCAGGCCTACTCAGCTACTAATAAAGGCAAAGCCAAAGACAAAGGCAAAGACTCCTTCAAAATCAAAGACTTCTACACAGGCTTCTTCTGAACCGGCTCCCAAGTCACGGAAACAGTTACTCAAGATGGCGGAGGATTTACTTACTATGATTAGGGGTTCTCATCCCCCTCCAGACAAAAGGCCAAGGCAGGATGTTTCTTATGATTCCTCTGATCAGGCTTCTGTTTCCTCAGTTTCTTCTTCTGATCAGGAATATTCTTTCCCTCCTTATGAGGATTCTGATGCTGAAGAATCCATTCCTTCAGCTTCTCCCCCTGAGGATTTCTCTTTTGGGGAAACTTTGCATGAAATGAGGGAACATTTCCACTGTGAAGGACAGGAGTATTCGGAATCCAAGAAAAGGCTGAGGGAATTTCTTCTTCTTCTTCCCCAACATAGACCCCTGGCTATTCCTCCTGTTTTTGATATTGTGGATGATGCCTTTTCGGAGGCTAACTTAACCCCTGACTCTTTTCCTCCTGCTCCTGTGAAGCCTGATAGATATTACAGGGTTCCTGATTCCCATCAGTTTTTATACAAGAACCCTTCTGCTGACCCTGAAACCATTTCTCAGGGTCCTAAGGGAGCTAAGGCCGCTTCTGCCAAAAATCCTACTCCTACTGAAAAGGATTCTCGATCCTTAGAAAGATGGGGCAAAAAGGTGTACACTTCTGCTACTTTGTCCATTAGGGCTTTAAACTGTCAGTTTCATATGTTTAAATACCAGCAATTTCTATTGTCTGTCTTAAAACAAAAGCTTACTTCCATTTCTGCCTGTGCAGATGATAAGGAATTACATGACTTATTGCATGCCACTGAACAGGTTGGGAAGCATGATTTACACCGTGGATTTGATGCCTTGGAGGCTTCTTGTAGGGCTGCGGCCTCTGGCACAGTCATTAGGAGGCATGCATGGCTAAAGGAACAAAATTTACCTGAACAGGTAAAGGCAAAATTATTGGATGCTCCTGTTCAGCATAATGTTTTGTTTGGATTGAAAGCTGAAGAGGTGATTAAAAAGATGGAGGATAAGGCGAAATCCATGCAAACAGTTAAATATTTCTTACAAGTACAGCCTCCTAGATTTAGCAGGAATTGGCCTTCAAAAAATTGGTCCTTTCCCACTTCAGACAGGCCTCAGAGGGGTAGATACAGATGTTCCAGAGGGAGGCCTCAATCACAAGCTGCTTATAGACCAAGACAGTGGACTGCTTCCACCCCTAGGGGAGGAGAGGACAGGTCACAATCTCAAAGGAAACAAACTCAATGACTCCCTCTGTGGGGCTACAGGAACTTCTTCCCTGGAAGCCCCTCTCGGAGGAAAACTCTCTCTTTTTTATCAAAATTGGACTCAAATAACCCAAGACAAATGGGTTTTGGATGTGGTTTTAAGAGGTTACAAATTCCATTTTCATACCTTGCCAAGGCCAAGCGGATGGCCAGACCTTCCAAAACATCAATGGACGGAGGCCTTAAACCAGGTGGAAGCTCTTTTGGCTATGAATGCCATAGAACTGGTTCCTCTTTCAGAGATGGGAAAAGGGTTTTATTCAAGGCTCTTTCTAGTCCCAAGGAAGCAAAACTCATGGAGACCCATTCTGGATCTGTCGGTCTTGAACACCTTTCTAGAGATTCCAAAATTCAAGATGCTTACTTTACAGCAGCTACTTCCAATGCTGTCCAAAAATGCATGGATGGTAACTTTGGATTTAAAGGAGGCATATTTACACATTGCCATCAGGCAGGATCGCAGAAAATACCTCCGGTTCAAAGCCGGATCGAGGTACTTTCAATTCTCTGCACTGCCCTTTGGATTATCTACTGCGCCCAGGGTCTTCACCAAATGCCTGGCTCCAGTAGTAGCTTATTGCAGAATCAAGGGAATTCAAATTTACCCTTATCTGGACGATTGTCTAATTCAGGCAGACAGCAAGGATGTCTTACTCCAGCACCTAGAATTTGTACAGAACCTCCTCAAGTTCCTGGGATTCTCTGTAAACATAAAAAAGTCAAATTTGACACCATCACAACAGATAACTTTTCTGGGTGCACTTCTAAACACCACAACCCAGATGGCATTTCTGACATCCGAAAAACAGTTACAGCTGGCTTCAACTTTCAGAACCTTGGCAACTCATCTCATCTATCTGCAAGGAAATTCCTGCAGGCTTTGGGTTACATGGCCTCCTGCATCCTTCTCGTACCATATGCAAGACTACACATGAGGAAAATACAGTGGTACCTAAAAAGTGTATGGTCTCAGCATTGCCACAGTTTAGACATACTGATCTCCGTTCTTCCTTGCCTTCAAAAGGAATTTCTTTGGTGGTCCAGGGCATGTGTTCTAAACAAAGGGAAGCCCTTCCGTCTGCCGCCTGCCTCTCAGATTCTAACCACGGACGCCTCGGATTATGCTTGGGGAGCCCATTTTCAGGGCAGTTGTTTGCAGGGCTTTTGGACAAAGGATCAGAAGCACCTGCATATCAATTTAAAGGAAATGTTAGCCATTCAGAAAGCTCTATTGGCCTTCAGGAATCTTTTACAACCAGGACAACTGTTAATACGGACAGACGACACCACAGTTATGTGGTACATAAACAAGCAAGGGGGATCACATTCCTACCCCCTTTGCAGACTAGCCATGGATCTATGGGACACATCTCTATCTTGCAATCTGGATCTTCAAGCTCAGTTTCTACCAGGGAAACAAAACTTCCTTGCAGACAGTCTGAGCAGACATCTTTCGGATCCACATGAGTGGATGCTGGACACCAAAATATTCAGTAAAAACAAAAATTAATCCGCAAATAGAATAAAAACGGTCGATGCAAAAATAATATATAAAAATCTGTATTTATTTACACTTAAAATACTGAGCGCTTTCACCCACCAGCATCGTGGGTTTCTTCAGAGTTAAATACAATCACAGCAGCTAACTGTTATATACCATCAGTAACCTATCATTTTGCTCTACCAATTAAGCAATTACTAATTCTATTTAATTGATTAAAAACTTTACATAGTTGAAAAAAGTTGGTTTTGCAACCATATATGTGTGTATCTCTAATATACAAAAATAAAAATAAAAATACACAATCAAACACACAACTAATTCAAAACTCATCTAACATTACATAACTCAACATGTGTTTCATTGTCAAGTCATTGTGGTGTAATTAATAGAATAATATACAACAAATTGTAATCATCAAATATAACATCATCAATAAAATGTTCATTTCAAATATTCAAATTCTGTTATAAATGCTTAATTAATAAACTCTATTGAATGTTGAAAGACACTAAGTCATAATGTCTAAAATACTTAAAAATAAATAATAAATATTTAAATATTTAGATGTTGTTTGATTTCATTTTTAAATAACTAACAATTGATATATGTTCATTTAAACCAGGTTTTACACAAGAATTTAATCTTAACTGCCATAAACTCTCCTTTGCTTCAAGGAGTGTGTTGACATCACCTTCATTGTTTTTACTATCTGGTATCCTGTCAATAACAAAAAACAAAAACCTTTTAAAATCTTTACATGTTTTACTGTGTGTGTACAGAGAATTGGTCATTTTTTTATTCTTGATATCCCTATTATGTTCAGCAATTCTCTCTCTTAACTTTCTAATAGTTTTACCTATATAGAATGCTGAACATGATAGACATGTAGCTAGATACACAACCAACTTAGTGTTGCAATTAAAATATTCAGGATGATAACAGCAGTCTGGGGATGTCCTCACATAGACCTCTTTGCATCCCATCTCAGTCATCAGCTACAGACTTTTTGCACCAGGATTTTCCACACAGAAGCTTGGAGAGTGGACGCCCTGTCATTCAGTTGGAGGAACCTCTCGGGATATGCCTTTCTGCCTCTCCCTCTTCTTCCACGGGTTTTATTGAAGATAAAACAGGACAAGCCCAAGATGATCATCTTGCTGGCTCCAAATTGGCCTCGGCAGTTTTGGTATCCAACTCTAAAAAACCTATGCCTGGAGCCCCCTTGGGTTTTACCTCAGTCTCCGAACCTTCTGTCCCAACATCAGGGTCAGGTTCTACACTCTCATGTCAGAACTCTCAGCCTGGCGGCCTGGTTAATCCAGGGCCTTTGATTTCTTCTTTACTGCCCAAGCAGGTTATGGATGTCATTTTAGAAGCCAGACGTCCTAGCACTAGAAAATCTTATGCAGGAAAATGGAAAAGATTTTGTTCCTGGATGCAGGCTCAGGATTCTGATCCTCTTCTTCCCAACATTACTTTAATTTTACTTTACTTGACAGATCTCTTACATAAGGGTCTCTCTTTCTCTTCCATTAAAATACATGCCTCTGCTATTTCTGCTCATTATAATACAGACCCTCCCATCTTTTCCCACCAGCTCATGCGACAGTTTCTCAGAAGAGCTAAGAACTTAAGACCTCCTAGATCTCCTCCGATTCCTGCTTGGGATCTCAACTATGTTTTGGAAAAACTAACCTTGCCTCCTTTTGAGCCTGCTGCTTCTACTGACATCAAGTTTTTATCTTGGAATACAGCCATCCTGTTAGCCCTAACCTCTGCCAGGAGGGTTTCAGAGTTACAAGCTCTAATGGCTGTGGAACCATATATTATTTTTCATCAAGACAGGGTATCTTTGAGGACTAATCCTACCTTCATGCCTAAGGTGGTCTCCAAAGTGGCTTTAAATCAAACTATACACTTGCCAACCTTTTTCCCCACTCCTCAAAATAAAGGGGAAAGGATCTTACATTCCTTGGATGTACACAGACAGCTACATTTTTACCTGAACAGAACCAAGAACATCAGAAAATCAGAACAATTGTTTGTTTCTTATGCTTCCAGTTCCCAAGGTAAAGCCATTTCAAAACAGACCATTTCTAAGTGGATTGCTCATGGAATCAGATTTTGTTATTCTCACCATGGAAAGCAAATCCCAGGGAGTATACGGACTCATTCCACCAGAGCTGCTGCCACTTCTGCGGCCATCCTCAGGGGAGTGCCTACAAAGGATATTTTGGAAGCTGCAACTTGGAGTTCAGTGCATACATTTTCTAAGCACTACAATCTACCTTTCTACTCTAAGTCTAGGGCAGGCTTTGCCTCTGCAGTCTTGCAGGGCCTTTTAGCCACCCCTTCCTCTTTATGACCACCTCCCTTTCTTTCAGCTTTGGGATTCTACCCTACAGTCATGACTGCAACAGTAAAACGTGATGAACATAGTACAGTTGTGTACACCTACCATAAATGTAGATGTTCGAGTGTCTTCACTGTTGCAGTCTGAGACTCCTCCCTCCTGTCCCCTCTTATTTTTACTTTTGTGTATTTCCTTTTTTCACCTTTCTTCTGAGGTGTATTTGCAAAGGTTATGGGACCTTTTTCATTTTGGGACTCCTGACATCTGGGACAAGAAAAACTGGAGAAGATGGCGTCGGCTGTCAGCTTTGTACTCCTGGCGCTCTGACGTCAGGGAGCATGGTTGAACAACCGACGCCGGACCCAGACTTTGGGATTCTGGCCGACCTGGGGCTGCCTGCCGGCAGGGGAGAACCCTACAGTCATGACTGCAACAGTGAAGACACTTGAACATCTACATTTATGGTAGGTGTACACAACTGTACTTTCCTCTGACCAGGTTTCTATTTCCTCAGATTCTTCTGAGGAACAGGATTACGCTTTTCCCCCTTATGAAGATTATGATGCTGAAGACTGTATTCCCTCAGCATCTCCCCCCGAAGACTACTCCTTTGGGGAAACTTTACATACCATGAGGGAACATTTCCACTGGTAAGGCCAGGACTACTCTGATTCTAAGAAAAGGCTCCGTGAGTTTCTTTTACTACCCCAGCACAGACCACTTGCTATCCCTCCAGTTTTAGATATTGTGGATGATGTTTACTTAGAGTCTAGTCTAAATCCAGACTCCCTACCTCCTGCTCCAGCCAAACCAGACAGATACTACAGAGTACCTGACACTCACAAATTCCTTTATAAAAGCTCTCTGGCTGACCCAGAAACAATTTCCCAGGGTCCCAAAGGGGCTAAAGCTTCTATGGCTAAAAATCCTGTACCCTCTGAAAGGGATTCCAGAGCTTTAGATAGATGGGGAAAGAAGATATACACCTCAACTACTCTGGCTATGAGAGCATTAAATTGTCAGTTTCACATGCTAAAATATCAGCAATTCCTAATGTCTCAATTAAAAAAAAAACTGAGCACACATTCTGAACAGGCTGAATTTAAGGAAATGCAGGATCTGTTGCATGCAGCTGAACAGGTGGGCAAACATACTTTACAATGTGGATTTGATCCATTGGAAGCTTCCTGTAGAGCAGCTGTTACTGGGTCTGTCATACGCAGACATGCTTGGTTAAAAGAACAAACCCTACCTGAACATGCTAAAGCAAAATTATTGGATGCACCTTTACAGCAGTATGTCTTATTTGGTGTCAAAGCAGAAGAGTTTGTAAAGAAAATGGAGGATAAGGCAAAGTCTATGCAGACGGTCAAGGATTTTTTACAGGTACAGCCCCCTCATTTCGGCAGAAATTGTCCAACAAAAAACTGGTCCTTTCCAGCTTCTGACAGACCACAGAGGGGCAAATACAGATGCCCAAGGGGCAGAGGTCAGTCACAAGGCCCTTACAAACCTCACCAATGGGGTGCCACAACCGCCCTGTGAACCAGCTTTCTCAGCTGATTTAAAGTTTCTTCCATGGAAATCTGCCCTGCTGCTAGCAATAACTTTAGCTAGAAGAGTCTCAGAGCTACATGCACTAATGGCAGTGGAGCCGTTCCTCATTTTTCATCGAGACAGAGTCTCTCTGCGAACTAACCCTTCCTTTATGCCAAAGGTGGTATCCAGTTCATTTGCCCACCTTTTTTCCAAATCCCCAGAACAAAGGAGAAAGACTCCTGCACTCTTTGGACATTCACAGACAACTACATTACTACTTGGATAAAACTAAGGCTTTCAGAAACTCTGACCAGCTCTTTGTAGCCCATGCTGCAGGATCACAAGGAAAAGCTATGTCAGAACAGACCATTTCAAAATGGATAGGACATTGCATACGTTTCTGCTACACGCATCATGGGAAACCAGTACCTGCTAGCATTAGGCCCCACTCCACCAGGGCTACAGCTACATCAGCAGCCTTTCTCAGGGGGCACCAATCAAAGATATTCTGGAAGCTGCAACTTGGAGTTCAGTGCACACCTTCACCAAACACTATCACTTACCTCTATATTCTAAGACTAGAGATAGCTTTGCCACTGCAGTTTTGCAGGGCCTACTAGCTTCTTCTAACCCTCTTTAACTCCACCACCCATCCTTAGCTTTGGGATTCAACCCATGTGTGATGACTGCAGCAGGGTAACACGATGAACATAGTACAGTTTTGTACCTACCATAAATGTAGATGTTCGATTTTTCAACCTGCTGCAGTACAGGTTACCCTCGCTCCATCCCCTCTGAACTAGCTGGACTTATCCATACCTTTCTATCCTGTACAACCTCTGTGGTGTATTTGCTTGTGACTGAAAGTATTGTTTTATTTTTACTTGCATATTTTTATATAGCAATAAGTATTGCCTACCTATTGGGGGCACCTGACATCTGGGGCAAGAAAAACTGAAGAAAATGGCGTTGGATGCCTCTTATATACACCTGGCGCACTGACGTCAGGGAGGAAGCGACAGCAACTGACGCCAGACCAAGACTTTGGAACTCTGGCCGACTGCGGGACCGCCTGACAGCAGGATAACCCCAAGTGTGATGACTGCAGCAGGGTGAACACTCGAACATCTACATTTATGGTACGTACAAAACTGTACTTTGGGGAAACTTTTTTCTTGCTCCAGACCGATGTCAGAAAAAGTTAATAATTGTATATCTTGTGGGAAGCAAATACCTCATAAGGACTTTCATTCTTACTGTATTCCTTGCCTAGGCCCTGACCACGACATTGCTAGTTGTTTGTTTTGTGCTAGGTTTAACCAACGCACTATTAAGCATCGGTACGATTTTGCATTAAGCTATTTTGAGTGAAGATTTAATTATACAATGACGTTGGATAGCCATCCAACTACCGGAATTCACAAAAAATGCAAAGAAAAAGAAAAGGACAGGCAACTGAGGTCCAAAACCGATGACGAAGCTTCTCCTAAGCAAGTCGCCGGTTCTCAGTGAGGTGCGTTCGCAGCCCCTGACGCCCGCTATTTTAGAGTCGCAAGCCGCTACCGACTCCCACGTGGAGTCAGCCAACGCAGGAAACTCAAGGTATTGGAGCCTTGGAAACTATTCCCTCAGATGGGTCCGGTCTGAGGGTGTATTCAGACCTAAACAATTATATATTAAACCGACTACAAAGACAAAGACTAAGACACCTTTAAAGGCAAAGAAACAAGTTCACCAGTCACAAGGACAGGCCTCCATGCCCAAAAAACAGATGCTGAAAATGGCCGAAGACTTAATTACCTTGATCAGGGGTTCCCATCCCCCTCCTGATAACAGGCCTAGACAAGAGACAAACTATGAATCTTCAGATCAGGTTTCCATTTCTTCTGATTCCTCTTCTGATCAGGAATGTTCTCTTCCCTCCTATGAGGATTCTGAAGCTGAAGAATCAATTCCTTCAGCTTCTCCTCCTGCGGACTACTCATTTGGGGAAACCTTGCATACCATGAGGGAGCACTTCCTCTGGGAGAGCCAAGATTTTTCAGAATCTAAGAAAAGGCTCAGAGACTTCCTTTTACTACCTCAACACAGGCCTCTAGCTATTCCACCTGTGTTGGACATTGTAGATGATGTGTTCTCGGAGTCTAGTCTGACCCCTGACTCTTTACCTCCAGCTCCTGTTAAGCCGGACAGATACTACAGGGTCCCTCACACTCATAAATTCCTTTTCAAAAACCCTTCTGCAGACCAAGAAACTATGTCTCAGGATCCAAAGGGGATCAAGGCTTCTACTGCAAAAAATCCTTCCCCCTCTGATAGGGATTCCAGGGCTCTGGATAGATGGGGAAAAAAGGTTTACACATATACTACCTTGGCTATAAGGGCCTTAAATTGCCAATTTCATATGCTCAAATATCAGCAGTATATCATGACACTACTTAAACAGAAAATTATGGCAAATTCTGAATGTGCAGAAAACAAAGAAATGCAGGATTTATTGCATGCAGCTGAACAAGTTGGAAAGCATACTTTGCAATGTGTGTTTGATTCTTTGGAGGCCTCCTGCAGGGCCGCTGTTACAGGTTCTGTCATTAGGAGACATGCTTGGTTAAAGGAACACAATCTGTCTGACCATGTTAAAGTAAAATGATTAGATGCTCCTTTACAACATGATACCTTCTTTGGTGTTAAGGCAGAAGAGGTGTTAAAGAAAATGGAGGACAAAGCTAAATTTATGCAAACGGTCAAGGATTTCTTAGATACAGCCACCTAGATTTAGCAGACACTGGCCTTCAAAGAATTAGTCCTTTCCAGTCTCAGACAGACCTCAAAGAGGCAGATCCAGATGCCCTAGAGGCAGATCACAGCCGCAAGGATCCTACAGGTCTAAGCAGTGGAGTGCTTCTACCTCCAAAGGTGGAGAGGACAAATCGCAATCATACAGGAATCAGTCCCAGTGACTTTCCCCTGCCTGCGCCAAGCACTTATCTTCTGGCAGCACCCTTAGGGGGGAAACTAGCACTTTTTTCTCAAAATTGGCACATTATAACCCAGGACAAATGGGTTTTAAACATAGTGTCACAAGGCTACAAGTTTCATTTCCATACCCTGCCAAGGGCAAACGGTTGCCAAGACATGCCAAAAAATCAATGGGCAGAGGCTCAGAAACAAGTCGCAGCTCTCATGGACATGAGGGCTATTCAACAAGTACCATAGCAAGAGCAGGGACAAGGATTTTACTCTGTTCTTAGTACCCAGAAAGGACAAAGCATGGAGACCAATACTGGACCTATCTATTCTAAACACTCCTGAATATACCAAAATTCAAGATGTAGACCTTACAGCAGCTTCTGCCCATGCTGGGCAGCAAGGCTTGGCTCGTGACTTTAGACCTAAAAGAGGCATACCTGCATGTCCCAATCAGACAATCATGCAGAAGATACCTCAGATTCAAGGCTGTCTCAAAGCATTACCAATTCTCTGCACTGCTCTTTGGCTTATCTACTGCACCCAGGGTCTTCACAAAGTGCCTGGCACCAGTAATTGCTTACTGCAGACAAAGAGGAATTCAAATATATCCGTACTTGGACGACTGCCTCATACAAGCAGAGAACAAGAACATTCTACTACAGCATCTGACATTTGTGATAAAACTCTTAACAGGCCTAGGGTACATAGTCAACAAAAAGAAATTAAAACTAGTACCCTCTCAAGAGATAATATTCCTGGGTGCAAGCTTAAATACAACTGCCCAGATGGCTTATCTCACTCCTAACAAACAAAGGCAACTGACTACTTATTTCAAGGAAATGGCAGCAAAGGCCCAGTTATCTGCAAGAAAGTTTCTGCAGGCTTTGGGCTTCATGGCATCTTGCATCTTACTAATTCCATATGCAAGACTGCATATGATGAAAATTCAATGGTACCTAAAAGGTGTCTGGACCCAACATTGCCGCAGCCTGGAAACAATGATTACTCTAATTCCGTGCCTGCAAGAGGAATTTCGATGGTGGGCCAAGGCTTGTCACCAAAACAAGGGACAGCCATTCTCACTACCCCCAGCCAGGCAGAGCCTAACGACGGATGCATCAGATTATGCCTGGGGGGCACACATGGCAGGAAGAGGCATTCAGGGCACCTGGTCCACAAACCAAAAGCATCTACATATCAATCAAAAAGAGATGCTAGCTGTTCAAAATGCCCTGACAGCCTTCAATGACCTACTTCATCCGGGACAACTACTGATAAAGACAGACAACACCACGGTCATGTGGTACATAAACAAGCAGGGGGGCACTCATTCTTACACCCTGCGCAGACTAGCCATGGCTTTATGGGACACAGCATTGACTTACCAAGTTCAGCTGCAGGCACAATTCCTACCAGGAAAGGAAAATACTCTGGCAGACGAAATAAGCAGAAACCTCATGGATCCCCACGAGTGGCACCTGGATCCACAAGTCTTCAGCATGATAACAATGAAATAGGGACACCTGGACAGAGATCTGTTTGCCTCTCCTCAAAACAATCAACTAAAAAGATTCTGCACAAGGACTTATCACAGACAGGCTTGGAAAGTGGACGCCTTATCTTTCAACTGGACATACCTATCAGTATATGCCTTTCCTCCACTGCCTCTCCTACCCAAGGTACTCCTAAAGGTCAGGCAGGAGAAACCAAAAATGATTCTGATTGCCCAAGACTGGCCACGCCAGTACTGGTATCCGATCTTAAGAAATTTGTCCCAATGCCCAGCCTGGACCTTACCTCAAAGACCTCATCTACTGTTTCAGCAAAACAACCAGATTCTACACAGCCAACTCAGGACCCTAAACCTGGCAGCATGGCGGATAATGTAGCCATACAAACCACACCTCTCAGTAAAGCTGTGATGGATGTCATTTTAGAAGCCAGAAGGCCTAGTACTAGAAAATCCTATGCTGGGAAATGGAAGAGATTTTGCACTTGGAACCAAGCTCAAGGAACCGATACAGCTGCCCCAAATATTCCTCAGATTTTGCAATATTTAACTGAGATGCTGGACAAAGGCCTATCTTTTTCATCATTTAAAATCCATGCCTCTGCCATTTCGGCTCATTACAATACAGAGCCACCACTTTTCTCCCATCCTTTATTAAGGCAGTACCACAGAGGAGCCAAAAACTTAAGGCCTCCAAGGAGAACGCCAGTACCTGCATGGGAC
The DNA here is from genome assembly GCF_019279795.1 of Protopterus annectens. Lineage (NCBI taxonomy): Eukaryota > Metazoa > Chordata > Ceratodontiformes > Protopteridae > Protopterus > Protopterus annectens. The sequence continues at coordinate 896,525,709 of NC_056731.1, forward strand.
CTCAATTATGTCTTGGAAAAACTCACCTTACCTCGTTTTGAACCAGCTGCTACTGCGGACATAAAGTTCTTATCTTGGAAAACAGCTCTGCTCCTAGCAATAACTTCTGCAAGATGAGTTTCAGAGCTACAGGCTTTCATGGCTGTGGAATCCTTTATCATTTTCTATCCAGACAGGGTCTCTCTGAGAACAAACCCTACATTTATGCCTAAGGTGGTATACAGTATTGCCCTTAACCAAACAATTCATTTGCCAACCTTTTATCAAAACCCACAGAACAAGGGGGGAGAGAATTCTGCATTCTTTGGACGTGCACAGACAACTTCGATTCTACTTGGACAAAACTAAAGTTTTCAGAAAGACAGAGCAATTACTAGTGGCATATGCCACAGCATCACAAGGAAAGGCTATCTCCAAGCAGACTATTTCAAAGTGGATAGGTCACTGCATTCGTTTCTGCTACTCACAGTATGGCAAACCAGTGCCTAAGGGCATTAGGCCACATTCAACCAGAGCTGCAGCCACTTCTGCAGCCTTTCTCAGGGGAGTACCAACCAAAGACATTTTGGAGGCTGCTACTTGGAGTTCAGTGCATACCTTTACAAAACATTACAATCTGCTTCTTAAGTCTAAATCCAGGGCAGGCTTTGCCACTACAGTTCTGCAGGGCCTCATAGCCGCTCCTAATGCTGTTTAGCTCCAGCCCCCCAACCATAGCTTTGGAACTCAACCCAAATGTAATGACTGCAACAGTGAAACACGAAGAACATAGTACAGTTGTGTACACTTACCATAAATGTTGATGTTTGAGTGTATTCACTGTTGCAGTCCAGGTTACCCTCCCGCCATCCCCCTAATTTTTGCTGGAACTTATCTTTACTTCTCTAATCTATACAACCTAGGTGGTGTATTTGCTTGTAGATGAAGATAAAGCTTATTTTGGTGCATGTGTGTTTTACTTACATATTTTTTGCCTACCTTTTTTTGGGGCACCTGACATCTGGGGCAAGAAAAACTAAATAAAATGGCATCGGCTGCATCTTTTATACCCCTGATGACCTGACGTCAGGGAAGAGGCGACAGCAACCGACGCAGAACCCAAGACTTTGGATTTCAGGCCAACTGAGGGCAACCTGCCAGCAGGGTAACCCAAATGTAATGACTGCAACAGTGAATACACTCGAACATCTACATTTATGGTAAGTGTACACAACTGTACTTTCTTCATGTTTCACTGTTGCAGTCATCACACTTGGGTTATCTGCCTGCAGGTAGCCCTCAGTTGGCCCGAATACCAGAGACTTAGTATTTCTGTGTCAGATGATGTCACCCCAGGACTGACATCAGGTCGTCAGGGGTATAAAAACAGGCAGCCGACGCCATTACACCAGTCTTTTTTGCCGAGGAGCCCGAAGCAGAACAGTTCGCAAGTGCTGGTCGGCCGCTACCTGAATTTTTGTTTACAAATTGAGTAATCCTGAAGTCTTCTTAAGCTAATTACCCCGTTGGGAATCCTTCCTTCTTGCTCTAACCAATATCAGAAAAAGTTAACAATTGTCTTGCCTGTTTAAAGCAAATACCACACATTCTTACTGCGTCACTTGTTTAGGCCAAGACCAAGACATACTTCGCTGTCGGTTTTGTGCCTTGTTCAACACCTGAACCATTCATTGTCGGGCTCTCATTGTTGCCAAATTCTTTCGTTCTCGATCTCCGAATTCCGAAATGACTTCGGTAAGTCATCCGGCTGCCAATAGTCTGAAAAAACGTAAGGATAAAGACAGAGACAGACGGCATAGGTCCAAAGCTGCCAAAGACGCTTCCGTTAAGCTAGTCACCAGTTCACCAATACTCTGTAAGGAGCTTTTGCAGCCCCTGATGCCCGCTTCAGTGGATTAGCAGGCCTCTACCGGGACCCATTCGGAGTCTGGTATGCCGCGAGACTCTTTTTCGACTATGAAACCTGTGGATGTCTCTACTTTGAATGGGTTCCGAGCCACTGTGCAGGCACCGGCTTCTGAAGCAGTTCTTCGCTCAACTGATCTTTGACTCAAACCGGCGACTTCTTTTTTTATCTAAAACTACCAAATTTCTTAGTCCTAGAGTATGCGCTATGCCTAGAAAACCGACGACCAAAGCGCATGCACCTACTCCCATGCCACAACGACAAATGCTTAGAATGGCAGAAGACCTTATTATGCTGATTAGGGAAGTCAGCCTTCCCCTGCTAAGAGGAAAAGAGACCAGTCCCCTGTAGCATCAACAAACCAGAAGTCTGATGACTCTGAGGTATCTGATTATGAAGACATGCCTTATCTGCTTATGAGGATTCAGATGCAGAGGAATCCATTCCCTCTGCCTCCCCTCCAGAGGATTTTTCTTTTGGTGAAACCTTACATACTTTATGAGAGCATTTCCACTGGGAATGCCAAGACTATCCTCAGTTCAAAAAGAGACTCAGAGAATTCCTAGATTTGCCACAGCACAGGCCTTTATCAATACTCCCCTGTCCTGGAAGTTGTTGATGTTTTTATGGAATCCAGTCCTACTCCTGATACTTTATCTCCTGCCCCTAGGAAACCAGGCAGGTACTACAAAGTACCTGACACTCACAAATTTATTTTCAAGAATCCTACTGCTAACCCAGTGATCATTTCCCAGGGACCTAAAGGTATCAAGACAACTACAGCCAAGAATCCCACCCCTTCGGACAGGGATTCCAGAGCTTTAGACAGATGGGGTAAGAAGGTATATACCTTTGCAACTCTTGCTATTAGGGCATTGAATTGTCAGTTTTACATGCTGAAGTACCAGCAAAATATTATGGAACTTATTAAACAAAAAGTGGCTACTTTTACAGACTGTGCAGAAAATAAAGAATTACAGGAGCTTATGCACTCTGCAAGCCAAGTCAGCAAGCATACTTTGCAGTGTGGCTTTGACGCCCTAGAAGCATCTTGCTGGGCAGCAGTCACTGGTTCTGTACTGAGAAGATATGATTGGCTCAAGGAGCAGACTTTGCCAGACCATGTCAAATCAAAGTTACTAGACACTCCTTTGAACAAGGACAGTTTGTTTGGCACCAAAGCAGAAGAGGTTCTTAAAAAGATGGACGAAAAAGCTAAGTCTATGCAGACTGTTAAAAAATTCTTACAGGTGCATCCCCCTAGATTCAGTAGGCATTGTCCTTCCAGCCCCCCCCCCAGGCCATCTCAAGCCAGGCCCAGGGGAAACAGACCACCCAGAGTACAGTCTCAGGGTATGCAGAGATCTAAGCAATGGAGTGCCCCCACCCCAAAGCAGTGAGTGGTAAGCCACCTACTTATGGAAAAAACTCACAATGACTTCTCTAATCCACTCCCCATCCCTGCCCAATTGCTGGTGCCCCTAGGAGGAAAACTTGCCCTCTATGCAAAAAACTAAATGTCCATTACACAAGACTGATGGGTCCTCAGCATTGTATCCAGGGGTACAAATTGTACTTCCACTCACTGCCAACCCAAGAGGGTTCCCAGACCTTCCTCCAAACCAGTGGGCAGAGGCTCAAAGCCAACTTCTTTCTCTGCTCTCCATCAGTGCTATTCAGCCAGTTCCAGTAGGACAGATAGGTCAAGGATTCTATTCCAGACTCTTCCTGGTACCCAGAAAAGAGGGCTCTTGGTGCCCAATCCTGGATCTTTCAATTCCCAACACCTTCTTGGTGGTACTAAAATTCAAAATGCTTACCCTGCAACAGCTTCTACCTATGCTAGCCAAGGATGCCTGGTTATTCACCCTAGACTTAAAAGAAGCCTGTCTGCACATCCCTATAAGGGAGTCATGCAGGAAGTATCTACACTTCAGGGCCGGACCTATGCATTATCAGATGTTCATCGTGTTTCACTGTTGCAGTCATTACTCTTGGGTTATCCTGCTGGCAGGCTACCTGCAGTCGGACAGAATTCCAAAGTCTAGGTCCGGCGTCGGTTGCTGTCACCTCTTCCCTGACGTCAGTGCGCCAGGGGTATAAAAGATGCAGCCGACGTCATTTTCTTCAGTCTTTCTTGCCGTGAGGTGCCTGAAGCAAAAGCAGTTCGCAAGTGCCGGTTGGCCGAATCCTGAGATTTTCAAATCTGAATTTCAGAACCGAAGTCTTCATTAAAGCTAAGTACCCCGTTGGGGAAACTTTTTTCTTGCTCCAGATCGATGTCAGAAAAAGTTAACAATTGTATTTCTTGTGGAAAGCAAATACCTCATAAGGATTTTCACTCTTACTGTATTCCTTGCCTAGGCCCTGATCACAACGTTGTTAGCTGTCAGTTTTGTGCTAGATTCAACCAATGCACTATCAAACGTCGGTTCGATTTTGCATTTCATTACTTTGGCCGAAGATTTAATTATATAATGCCGGTGGAACAGCCGACAACCGGAGTTTACAAAAAACGCAAGGACAAGGATAGGCATCCGAGGTCCAAAACCGACGACGAAGCCTCTTCTAGGCCAGTCGCCAGTTCGCCGGTTCTCGGTGAGGTGCTTTCGCAGCCCCTGGCACCCACTACCTCAGAGCCACAGGCCACTACCGACTCCCACGTGGAGCCGACTGGGCCTCTGGAAACTCAAGGCATTGGACACTCGGAAATCAATCCCTCAGATGGATCCGGAGCCGCTGAGCAGGCATCGGCTTCTGAGGGTGTCTTCAGACCTACACAACTATATGTTAAGCCATCTTCAGCTTCAAAGACAAAGACTAAAGCACCTCTAAAGACAAAGAAACAAGTACAGCATTCTCCTATTCAGACTTCCATGCCTAAAAAACAGATGCTCAAAATGGCCGAAGACCTAAATTACTTTGATCAGGGGCTCCCATCCCCCTCCTGATAAGAGGCCTAGGCAAGAGACAGAGTATGATTCTTCTGATCAGGTATCTGTTTCCTCTGATTCCTCCTCTGAACAGGATTACTCCATGCTTCCCTATGAGGACTCTGATGTTGAAGAATCCATTCCTTCAGCCTTTCCTCCTGAGGACTATTCTTTTGGGGAAACACTGCATAGTATGAGGGAGCATTTCCATTGGGAGAGCCAAGATTATTCTGAGTCTAAGAAAAGGCTCAGAGACTTCCTGCTTCTTCCTCAGCACAGACCCCTTGCTATTCCACCTGTTCTAGACATTGTAGATGATGTATTTTCAGAGTCCGAACTGTCCCCTGACTCTTTACCCCCTGCACCGACTCTTTACCCCCTGCACCTGCTAAGCCAGACCGATACTACAGGGTCCCGGATTCTCATAAATTCCTATATAAAAACCCTGCTGCTGACCCAGAAACTGTATCTCAGGGTCCCAAGGGGGTTAAAGCTTCCACTTCAAAAAATCCTGTCACCTCTGATAGGGATTCTAGGGCTCTAGACAGATGGGGGAAAAAAGTTTACACTTCTGCCACCCTGGCTGTAAGGGCTTTAAATTGTCAATTTCATATGCTTAAATATCAGCAATATTTAATGTCACTACTTAAACAGAAAATGTTGACAAATTCTGAATGTTCAGAGAAAAAGGAATTGCAGGATTTATTGCATGCAACTGAACAAGTGGGAAAACATACTTTGCAATGTGGTTATGATTCACTGGAGGCCTCTTGCAGGGCTGCTGTTACAGGTTCTGTTATTAGAAGGCATGCTTGGTTAAAAGAACAAAATCTGCCTGATCATGTTAAAGCAAAATTATTAGATGCACCATTACAGCATGATACTTTGTTTGGTACTAAAGCAGAAGAGGTGTTGAAAAAAATGAAGGATAAAGCAAAATCCATGCAGACAGTCAAGGATTTCTTACAGGTACAGTCACCCAGGTTTAGCAGGAACTGGCCTTCTAAAAATTGGTCCTTTCCAGTCTCAGACAGACCACAAAGAGGCAGATACAGGTGTCCCAAAGGCAGATCTCAGCCCCACTGCTCATACAGGCCTAAACAATGGGGTGCTCCTACATCCAAAAGTGGAGAAGACAAATCACAGCCTTACAGGAAACAGTCCCAATGACTTTCCTCTACCAGTTCCAAGCAGTTTTCTTTTGACAGCCCCCTTAGGGGGGAAACTAGCACTTTTTTTCATCAAATTGGCAAATGGTTACCCAAGACAAATGGGTTCTGAACATAGTGTCCCAAGGCTACAGGTTCCATTTTCACACTCTACCAAGGTCAAAGGGCATGCCGGACCTGCCACACAATCAATGGGCAGAGGCACAAAAACAAATTACAGCCCTCATGGACATGATGACCATTCAGCAAGTACCACAACAAGAGCAGGGACAAGGATTTTACTCCAGACTTTTCCTAGTACCCAGTAAGGACAAAACCTGGAGACCAATTCTGGACCTGTCTATACTAAATACGTTTCTGGAAGTTCCAAAATTCAAGATGTTGACTCTTCAGCAGCTACTGCCCATGCTGGGCAAGAAGGCTTGGCTCGTAACTTTGGACCTAAAAGAGGCATACCTGCATGTCCCAATCAGACAATCTTGCAGAAGATACCTCAGATTCATAACTGGCTCAATGCATTACCAAATGTCCTTCAAGGATGCATCTGCAGTCATAACAAATAGGTTGTCCTGTCGTCAGGCAGCCCTTCGGTCGGCCGGATTCCAAAGTCTGGGTCCGGCTTCGGCTGATGTTGCACTTCACCCGACGTCATCTCTGCTGGTCTTCGGGTATAAAGGCATCAGCCGACGCCATTTTCCTCAGTCTTTCTTGCCGCGTACCCGAAGCAGAAGCTGTTCGCAAGTGCCGGTCGGTCAGATCCAGAGATTACTACTACCGAATACTACTTGAAGACTTCTAAAAGCTAAGTACCCCGTTGGGGACTCTTTCTTGCCTCAGCCGATGTCAGAAAAAGTCAATAACTGTTTAACTTGTGGGAAACAAATACCTCATAAAGATTTCCACTCTTACTGCCTGCCTTGCTTAGGCCCAGACCACGACGTAGCAGCCTGTTCGCCTGTGCTTCCTTCAACCGACGAACGCTTAGGCCGGGTCGGAGTTTGCTGAACAGTTTTTCGGCTCAGATTTTGCGTACATTATGCCGTCGGATCCTCCGACTACCCAAATTGTTAAAACGAAAGAAAAGACCGACACTTTCGCGGTCCGGTTTCGGCGAAACCACGGTTAAGCAAGCCGAGTGTCTCGGTTTCGACGAAACCGAAAACGTCAATCTTCAGTCGAATCCACGACTACTACTGAGGCTCCTGCTACCTTAGTTGAATCGGCCTCAGAAGTTTTGCCTACTACTGTGGTTCCTAGTGATTTATCAGACACCATCCCTTTGGATGTCTCTACCCCACCACGTGGTGCTGCTAGGCCTCCTGCAGTCAGGTCTATTAAGGCCTTTGCCAGGGCTAAAGCAGCCAAAACTGTTAAATCAGTGCCTGTTAAGCCCCTCACACAGGCCCACTTCTAGTTCTCAAATGCTTACTCTGGCAGAGGATTTAATATCCCAATTAGGGATCCCAATCTCGCCCAGACAGGGCCTCTCAGCCCCAGAAAAGAGACCTAGAACAGAGCCCCGAGCCAGTGTCCTCTGATGATTCTTCGGATGACTCAGACATTACAGATCAGCCAGAGGCTCCTTTTCTACTTATGAAGATTCCGATGCTGAAGAATCCATTCCATCTGCCTCTCCACCAGAGGAATTTTCCTTTGGGGAAACCTTACATGCCATGAGAGAACAATTCCAATGGCAGGGACAAGATTTCTTAGATTCAAGAAAAGGCTTAGGACATTTCTGCACTTACCACAACATAGGCCCTTAGCTATACCTCCAGTACTGCCTGTTGTGGATGATGCATTTAATGATGTTTGCACTGCTCCTGATACTTTACCTCCAGCCCCTGCCAAACCAGATAGATTTTACAGGGTGCCAGACACTCATCACCACCTATACAAGGCCCCACTTGCAGATCCTGAGACTATATCCCAGGGGCCTAAGGCAGTAGCCTCGACCTCAGCAAAAAACCCTATTCCTTCTGAAAGGGAATCCAGGTCCTTAGAGAGATGGGGGAAAAAAGTTTACACCTCTGCTACTCTTTCAGCTAGAGCTTTAAACTGTCAGTTTCATATGATCCAATACCAAGAGTTTATGCTTGATCAGTTAACTAAGAAACTGTCCTCTGATGACTCCTTAGATAAGAAATATGTTTTAGAAATGGTGAATAACATTCAGCAGGTTAGTAACCATTCTTTAAAATGTGGCTATGATGCACTGGAGGCTTCATTTAGATCAGCCATGACTGGCACAGTGATAAGAAGGCATGCATGGTTGAAAGAACAGGTCTTGCCGGATCATGTTAAAGAAAAGCTGTTAGATGCTCCTATGGATAAGGCCAGTCTATTTGGTACACCTGCTCAGCAAGTAATGAAGAAAATGGAAGAGAAGGCAAAATCTGTACAAACAGTTAAGGATTTCTTACAGGTTCAGCCCCAAGGTTTAGCAGGAACTGGCCTGCCAAAAATTGGTCCTTTCCAGACTCCTCAAAATCTCAAAGAGGCAGGAATAGACGCTCTAGAGGCAGAAATCAATCCAGAGGAGGTGCCTACAGAGGACGACAGTGGCAAGGCAATAACCGAGGCACAGACACAACCACTGCCACTGCAACAGGACAATCACAGTGACTTGGCTCTGACACCGCCTACCAGGGAGCAAATAGCAGCACCTTTAGGCGGAAAGTTAGCCTTATTTTCGAAAAATTGGCACTATATCACAAAAAGACAAGTGGATTTTGCAAACCATAGACCGAGGCTACAGGTTCCACTTCCACACCTTACCAGTAAAAAGAGGAATGCCAAACCTACCTCCAAATCAAAAAACAGAAGCTCTAAAGCAGATAGCGCAATTAACAAAGATGAGAGCTGTGGAAAGAGTACCAATAACAGAACAGGGCAAAGGATTCTACTCCAGACTCTTCCTAGTACCAAGAAAAGAGAAAAGTTGGAGACCTATTCTCGACCTGTCCGTCTTAAACACATACATCATTGTCCCAAAATTCAAAATGCTGACCCTACAGCAACTTCTTCCCATGCTGGGCAAGGAGTGTTGGCTGGTAACTCTAGATCTCAAGGAGGCATACCTGCACATCCCCATACGACCAAATTGCAGAAGATACCTCAGATTTCTTGCAGGATCAGAGCATTATCAATTCTCAGCATTGCCCTTTGGCTTATCTACTGTGCCCAGAGTATTCACAAAATGCCTGGCATCAGTAATCGCTCACTGCAGGCTACAGGGAATCCAAATTTATCCATACCTGGACGACTGCCTGTTACAAGCAGACAACAAAAGCAAGTTGACAACAGATTTACAAAGAGTCATTTGCTTACTACAAGCCCTGGGGTACACAGTCAATTTACAAAAGTCAAGACTGATACCATCCCAAACAAGAACATTCTTGGGTGCGGAATTGGACACAGTAAAACAAATGGCATTCCTAACTGCAGAAAAACAAAAACAACTCCCTCTTTACTTCTTGGCATTAACAAAGCAGAACAAACTAACAGCAAGAAAAGTACTGCAGGCCTTGGGCTTCATGGCATCATGCATAATCTTGGTCCCACATGCCAGACTGCATATGAGAAAGCTACAGTGGTACCTAAAGAATTTATGGTCTCAACACAGGCACAGCTTAGAAACAAATCCCACTAATCCCATGCCTGAAACAGGAGTTCCTATGGTGGGCTCAAGCATGCCAGTCAAACCCAGGCTTGCCATTCCACAACTTTCAAGCAAGCCAAACCATCACAACGGACCTCAGACCTAGGCTGGGGCACATGTTGGACAAATGCATACAAGGATTGTGGACTCCAGACCAGCTGCACCTGCACATAAACCAAAAAGAAATGCTGGCAGTAAAACTAGCAATCCAGATATTCAGACCATTCCTCAAAGAAGGCCATTTAATGATAAGGACAGACAACACCACAGTCATGTGGTACATCAACAAACAGGGAGGCACTCATTCATACCCCTATGCAGAATGACTCTGGACCTTTGGAATATGGCTCTGAGCTACAACATCCAGTTACAGGCAATATTAGTGCGGGAAAAGAAAACACCCTAGCAGACATGTTAAGCAGAACCACCTCGGATGCTCACGAATGGATGCTACACCGGACATCTTCAAGGCCATCACAAAGAAATGGGGAATGCCACAAATAGACCTATTCGCATCCCCACTCAATCACCAGCTCAAAAAATTCTGCACAAGGACATTCCACCCACTTGCATGGAAGGTGGACTCTCTATCCTTCAGTTGGAAAGGCCTGACAGCATATGCATTTCCACCTCTTCCTTTGATGCACAAGGTACTACTGAAAATCAAAGAGGAACGCCCAAGGATAATCCTGATAGCTCCGAATTTGCCAAGACAACACTGGTATCCATTGCTGAGGAGCATGTCTCAGGGGAGAATGTGGTTAATACCCCTGATGCCTTTGATGTTAACTCAGAACAACTACAACATCATGCACCCAAGCCTAAAAACCTTGCAACTGACTGCCTGGAACATCACATAGCAGCAACTAACCCAGACCTATCCCAAAGGGTTAAAGACATTATCCTTGAAGCCCGCAGACCTTCAACAAGAAGGAACTATGCAGGAAAATGGAAAAGGTTTGTCATTTGGAGTACTGAAAGAGGAAAAGATGTGTCGAACATAGATATTGCTAACATCCTGGAGTACTTGGCAGAGCTTCTACATACAGGCCTGTCCTATTCCTCCATCAAGATACATGCATCAGCTATTTCAGCAGAATACAGCTTCGATCCACCTGTCTTTTCGCATCCTCTACTCAGGCAGTTCCTCAGAGGGATCAAGAATGTAAAACCTCCTAGGAAACCACCATTACCAGCATGGGACTTGAACTTTGTGCTAGAAAAATTGACACTCCTCCATTTGAACCAGCAGCAACAGCAGATCTTCAACACCTATCATGGAAAACTGCTTTCCTACTGGCAATTACTTCAGCAAGGAGGGTTTGAACTACAGGCCTTAATGGCAGTACAACCCTTCCTAATCTTCCATCAAGATAGGGTGTCCATGAGAACTAATCCTACATTTATGCCTAAGGTGGTATCCAGAGTGTCTTTAAACCAGGCAATCCACCTACCTACCTTCTTCCCAATCCACAGAACAGGGGAAAGACTGCTGCATACCTTGGATGTACATAGACAGTTACGCTACTACCTGGACAGAACCAAAGGTGACAGAAAACTGACCAGCTTTTAGTAGCCTATGCAACAGGAAGGGAAGGAAAAGCAATTTCCAAACAGACAATCTCCAAATGGATAGGAAATTGCATAAGATTCTGTTACTCCTACCATGGAAAACCAATTCCACAGAACATAAGACCTCATTCTACAAGGGCTACAGCCACTACCACAGCTTTCTTACGGAGTGGCAACCAAGGACATTATTGAGGCTACTTGGACCTCCGTGCATACATTTGCCAAGCATTATAATTTACCTCTATACTCTAGATCCCGAGCAGGGTTTGCCACTGCTGTATTGCAAGGGATCCTAACTACACCATAATTCTTCTTCCTCCTCCCTTTGGCTATGGTATTCTACCCATTTGTTATGACTGCAGATGCATCCTTGAAGGACATAGTACAGTTTTGTACCTACCATAAATGTAGATGTCCGAACAGGATAGCATCTGCAGTCAGGATTACCACCCTCCTTCCCTCTGTGGTACTCCTAGGGTATTTACCCTCCTAATAGCTAGCTGGGGGGGAGTCTCTTATGGTGTATTTGTTTGTATATATGTACATACATGCTTATTTTTTGTGTTTGCTTTCTACTATTTTGGAAACATTGGCATTTATCCAAAATTTAGCTTTCCAAGTGGGCAACTGGCATCTAGGGCAAGAAACACTGAGGAAAATGGCGTTGGCTGATGCCTTTATACCCGAAGACCAGCAGAGATGACGTCGGGTGAAGTGCGACATAAGCCGGACCCAGACTTTGGAATCCGGCCGACCGAAGGGCTGCCTGACGACAGGACAACCCATTTGTTATGACTGCAGATGCTATCCTGTTCGGACATCTACATTTATGGTAGGTACAAAACTGTACTTTCTCTGCACTGCCCTTTGGCTTATCTACTGCGCCCAGGGTCTTTACAAAATGCCTGGCACCAGTAATTGCGTTTTGCAGACAAAAAGAATTCAAATCTATCCCTACTTGGACGACTGCCTAATTCAAGTAGAGAACAAAGACACTCTTCTAAAGCATCTGGCATTTGTAAAAAGATTACGAATTGGCCTAGGGTACACAGTAAACAAAAAGAAATCAAAACTAGTGCCTTCTCAAGAGATAATATTCCTGGGTGCAAGCTTAAATACAACTGTCAAGATGGCTTATCTCATGCCAGACAAGCAAAAACAACTGACTACTTACTTCAAGAAATTGGCAATAAAAACCCACTTATATGCAAGGAAAATCCTTCAGGCCTTTGGCTTCATGGCATCCTGCATTCTACTAATTCCATATGCCAGACTGCATATGAGGAAGCTACAATGGTATCTGAAAATTGTTTGGACTCAGCATTGCCACAGCTTGGAGACAATTGCACTCATTCCCTGCCTACAACAGGAGTTTCAATGGTGGGCAGAAGCCTGTCACCACAACAAGGGTCTGCCATTCAGTTTACCCACAGCCAGATAGACATTGACAACAGATGCATCAGATTATGCCTGGGGGGCCCATATGGCAGGAAAATGTATTCAGGGCACATGGCCTGCAACCCAGATGCATCTTCACATCAATCAAAAAGAGATGCTAGCTGTTCAAAATGCCCTGACAGCTTTCAAAGACCTGCTTCATCCGGGACAATTACTGATAAAGACAGACAACACTATTGTCATGTGGTACATAAACAAGCAGGGAGGTACTCATTCCTACCCCTTCTGCAGACAAGCAATGACCTTATAGGACACAGCATTGGCTTTTCAAGTTCACCTGCAAGCACAATTCCTTCCAGGAAAAACAAATACTCTGGCAGACAAACTAAGCAGAAACCTCATGGATCCCCATGAATGGAAACTGGATCCACAAGTCTTCAGGATGATAAAAAGGAAATGGGGATGCCCAGACATAGATCTGTTTGCCTCCCCTCACAACTGTCAATTGCAGAGATTTTGCACAAGGATTTACCACAAACAAGCATGGAAAGTGGATGCCCTGTCATTCAGCTGGAAAAATCTAACAGTATATGCTTTTCCCCCACTGCCTCTCCTTCCCAGAGTACTCCTAAAGGTCAGACAAGAGAAGCCAAAAATGATTCTGATTGCACCAGACTGGCCACGCCAGCACTGGTACCCAATCCTAAAGAGCTTGTCTCAAGGTCCAGCATGGATATTACCTCAAACTTCTCACTTGCTGCGCCAACAAAACAATCAGATCCTGCACAGCCAAATCAGGACCTTAAATCTGGCAGCATGGCAGATAATGTAGCCATTCAGAAAACTCCTCTTTCAAAAGTTGTTATGGATGTTATCTTGGAGGCCAGGAGGCCCAGTACCAGAAAATCTTATGCAGAAAAATGGAAGAGATTCTGTGCTTGGAACCAGGAACAAGGCATTGACACATCTGTACCAAATATTCCTCAGATTTTACAATACCTAACTGAGATGCTGAACAAAGGCCTTTCTTTCTCATCAGTTAAGATACATGCCTCAGCCATTTCTGCACATTACAATACGGAACCACCTGTCTTTTCTCATCCTTTAATAAGGCAGTACCTCAGAGGGGCCAAAAACATTAGGCCTCCAAGGAGAGCACCAATTCCGGCCTGGGACCTCAATTATGTTTTGGAAAAACTCACACTGCCTCCTTTCGAGCCAGCATCAACAGCAGATATTAAATTCTTATCCTAGAAAACAGCTCTGCTCCTAGCCATAACCTCTGCAAGGCGAGTCTAGGAGTTACAAGCACTCATGGCTGTGGAACCATTCATCATTTTTCATCCAGACAGGGTTTCTCTGAGGACAAACCCCACATTTATGCCTAAGGTGGTATTCAGTGTGGCCCTCAATCAAACCATTCACTTGCTACCTTTTACCCAAATCGACAGAACAAGGGTGAGAAAATTCTGCATTCTTTAGACACACACAGGCAGTTATGCTTCTACTTGGAAAGAACTAAAGCTTTCAGAAAGACTGAGCAACTTTTAGTGTCATATGCTGCAGGATCACAAGGAAAGGCTATCTCAAAACAGACTATTTCTAAATGGATAGGCCATTGCATCCGTTTCTGCTATTCCCAACATGGCAAATCAGTGCCTAAGAGCATTAGGCCTCATTCCACCAGAGCAGCAGCCACTTCAGCAGCCTTCCTCAGAGGAGTGCAAGAAATCTTAGAGGCTGCAACTTGGAGTTCAGTGCACACCTTTACAAAGCACTACCACTTGCCTCTCTACTCTAAGTCCAGAGCAGGCTTCGCCTCTGCAGTTCTACAGGGCCTCATAGCCTCTCCTAATCCTATTTAGCCCAGCCACCCATCCTCAGCTTTGTGATTCAACCCAAGAGTAATGACTGTAAAGTGAAACACGATGAACATAGTACAGTTGTGTACCTACCATAAGTGTAGATGTTCGAGTGTATTCACTGTTGCAGTTCAGGTAACCCACCCACCATCCCCCTTCTCTTTGCTGGGACTTATCTGCACTTCTCTATCCTATACAACCTTTTTGGTGGGTAGCCTGCCAGCAGGATAACCCAAGAGTAATGACTGCAACAGTGAATACACTCGAACATCTACATTTATGGTAGGTACACAACTGTACTTTCTCTGCACTTCCCTTTAGCTTATCCACTGTGCCCAGAGTATTCACAAAATGCCTTGCTCCAGACATTGCTTACTGCAGGCAGAGAAATATCCAAATTTACCCATACTTGGACGACTGCCTGATTCAGGCGGACAGTCAGGAATTGCTGTTGCAGCACCTGACATTTGTGAAAAACCTTCTCACTTCCTTGGAGTACACCATCAACAAAAAGAAATCAAAACTGGTACCCAGTGAAAAGATTGTATTCCTGGGAGCAAGCTTGGACATAGTTGAAAAAACACGAATATAGAGCAAAATCTCACCAAAAACACACGGTAATCTCAGAAACGCTAAGCTTTAATGAAGCTTTTGGGCTCTCAATCCTTCATCAGCATATAAAATTCTACATTTCTACACATTTAAATAGAGGAAACAGTTAAAATCACATGACCAAACCAACCAATAAAAAAATAAAAAATCAAACGAAATCACATATACTTCTTTACCACCAAGTAGTAAACAGTTTTAAAACCATGATAATTCACATAAAAATCTCATTTTTATTCTACATTATAAAATAATAACATTAACCTAGCCTATTATAAACTATTCATTTGTCACTTAACTAATACAGGTTTTATACTGGTAGCATTATTTAATCCAGGGGAGGTATCAGCTTGCAACCTAATTATCCATTCTAACTCCCTTAGTTCTAAAAGGTTGTTAACATCACCCCCCCTCATACCCACTTGTATTATATCTATACACCTACATTTAAAACTATGTGTATTGAATTCCTGTAGATGTTTATATAAAGCATTGGTTTGTATCTGCCTGTTTATCTCTGATCTATGCTCTATAATACGGTCTTTAAGCCTACGTGTAGTCTTTCCAACGTAGAACGCCTGGCATTGCATACAGGTGGCAAGGTATACCAATTTCGTAGTATTGCAGTTGGCATTACAATAAAATTGAAATTTCCTGTTTTTTTAGCAAGCTTGGACATAGCATCCCAGATGGCATTCCTTACTTCAGAAAAACAAGTCTATCTGACAGCCTACTTCAAAATGGCCACCATAACCCAGCTATCCATAAGAAAAATACTGCAGGCCCTAGGGTTCATGGCCTCATGTACACTGCTAACTCCATATGCAAGACTGCATATGAGGAAACCTCAATGGTACTTAAAAAGTCTTTGGTGTCAACATTCTCAGGACCTGGAAACAGTCATTCCTGTCATACCCTGTCTAAGGACAGAGTTCCTTTGGTGGGCAGAAGCATACAACCACAACAAGGGACTGCCCTTTACTCAACCCCATGCCGCCCAGGCCCCAACCACAGACGCATCAGACTATGCCTGGGGAGAACACATGGACAGCAAATGCATTCAGGACCACTGGAACCCAAGTCAAATTCATTTGCACATCAACCAAAAAGAGATGCTAACTGTGCAGAATGTCCTGACAGCTTTCAGATCCCTACTCTTTCCAAGACAACTTCTGAAAATAAAATTGCTGAAGATTCTAAAGACAACCACAAGGCATTCTATAACTATGTCAAGAATCTAAATGGCAATGCTCAGATCTGCTCTGAGCTACAACAGAATGGCATTAAATATACTGATCCCAAAGATATTGCAATATCCTGGCAGATCGATTCAGTGCCAACTTCACCCCCCTCTCACCCCCTAAACGGCCCATCTCAATACCAGAAGATTGCCAAATTCCAGTAATAATGGCCACGCTGGTAAAAACCCACTCTCCAAAGCTATGAATACAGCATCCCTGGGACCAGATGACATCCCATGCTGTGTACTACATGAACTACAAAATGAACTGGCACCTCACCTAAGTGTCATGTTTAGTCATACCCTCACCTCAGGCTTCATGCCCACTGAGTGGCGCACAGCTACAGTTATCCTACTCCACAAGGGGGGATCCACCTTGGATCCTGGGAACTACTGCCCTATCAGTCTGATGAGCCTGATCTGCAAGGCCATGGAATATAATCAAAGACATTGGCAACCTTCAAACACTGGACTCCACACAGTTTGGGTTCGTGAAGGGCTGATCTTGTTTCCTGAACCTGATTGACTTCTTCAAATCAGTCTCCAGAGCAGTGGACGAGGGTAAGGCAGACCACACAGCCTATCTGGACCTCGCCAAGGCCTTTGACACCATCCCCCACTGTGGAATCATAGATAAACTTACTAAGCTGGGCATTAATCCCTATGTCACTCGATGGGTTGCCAACTGGCTTACTGACAGAATCCACACTGTAAAAGTAGCTGACTCCAAATCCAGCTTCAGACAAGTGACAAGTGGAGTACCTCAGGGCTCAGTGCTGGGACCGCTCTTGTTTGGCATCTACTTCTCTGAAGTACAGGCCAACACTATGGGACTCTGGCTAACAAAGTTCGCAGATGACTGCAAACTGGGAGCCATTATTGAATCCTCAAACTATGTGGATACTCTACAAAAGGGCCTTACAGAAACAGATGCTTGGTGCCAGAGCCATTGGCTCAAGTTCAATGCCAAGAAATGTATAATTATCTCCTTTGGGAAAAAAAATGTACCCATGAATTACCACATAGGTGCTTGTACACTAAACACCGAAAATGTGATAAGGGACTTAGGGACACAGGTGGACAATGGTCTCACGTTCGATAACCACATCGCCACAACAGTCAGGAAATCTTTCTATGTGGCACACCTCATCACTAAGGACTTTTCATCCTGAAAAAAGGAGGTCATTGTCCCACTGTACTCATCCCTCATTAGACCCATTATAGAATACAATGCCTCATTTGGTATATACCTCTCAAGACATCTGCAACAACTGGAAAGGCTGCAGAAATACCTCACTAAAAGAATCACAGGCCTAAAGCAGATGCCCTATGCTGACCGCCTTAACAAACTCCATCTACTCAGAGGTGATCTCTGCTTAACATACAAGGTCATGTCAAACCTAGAGCTGTTGGACATGCTACACATAAAGAAATCCCAAGCCCTCAGAGCTAGACGCTCCAGGGATCTAAACCTTGTCATAACAATAAACAAAACATGCTGCAGGGATAGGCTCCTGACTGCCAGTACATGTCAAGCAGAGCACCTCTTTGGCCTTCTTCAAAAGGAACCTTGACGATTGGATGGGAGAAAGGAAATTCACCCTGGGGATCACGTCACTCACCCTGATAGGAAGAAATAGCCAGGGAATTGTTATGGCTAGGCTTGTATAGGCCCTAGGGCCGATAGCCTAGGACCATCCTATGAACTTATAATAAAAACAGACAACACCACAGTTATGTGGTATTTCAACAAACAGGGGGGAACCCACTCTTACCCACTCTGCAGGTTAGACATGGTCCTGTGGAACATGGCCTTGGGCATGCAAGTTCATCTGCAAGCTCAATTCCATCCAGGCAAACAAAACTACTGGCAGACGACTTAAGCAGAAATCTCCTAGACCCACACGAGTGGCAATTGGAGTCCAGCACCTTCAACCTTCTGATTCATAAATGGGGGACCCCAGAGGTGGATCTCTTTGCCTCCCCCTACAACCACTAGCTCAGCAAATTCTGCACTAGGATCCCTCACAGCAGGGCCTGGAAAGTGGATGCCCTTTCTTTTCACTGGGTAAATCTCTCAATCTATGTCTTTCCCCCTTTTCCCCTTCTCTCAAGAATATTACTCAAGATAAGACGGGACAGACCAAGGACAATTCTGATTGCCCGGACTGGCCAAGCCAGCACTGGTATCTACTCCTGCACAGTCTGTCACCAGTGCCACTCTGGCACCTACAACAGAACTCAACCCCAGCCTCTCAGCAGGAGGCACAGATTTTGCATCCGCAACTGCAAACCCTAAATCTTGCAGCCTGGCTTATTCCTTGAATTCTCCCCCAGCAACTCTAAGCAAACAGGTGCTGGACATCATTCTTGAAGCCAGAAGACCCAGTACAAGAAAATCCTATGCTGATAAGTAGAAAAGGTACTGCTCCTGGGTTCAATCTAAAGGAGAGGACACAACTCTGCCCTCCCTGGCTCTAATCCTGGATTACTTAGCAGATCTACTCCACAGAGGCCTGACCTTCTCCTCCATTAAAATACATGCCTCAGCCATTTCGGCTCATTACAACACGGAGCCACCTCTCTTCTCGCACCCTCTTATCAAACAGTTCCTGAGAGGGGCAAACAACTTAAAGCTGCATAGGAGAGCACCCACCCTTGCTTGGGACCTTAACTTTGTACTGGAAAAGCTCACACTTCCCCCCTTTGAACCTGCAGCATCAGCAGATTTAAAATTCCTCTCTTGGAAAACAGCCTTGCTTCTGGCCATCACTTCAGCTAGAAGAGTGTCTGAGCTACAAGCACTGATGGCTGTGGATCTCTTCATTATTTTCCATGCTGACAGGGTTTCCCTCAGGTCTAACCCTTCCTTTATGCCTAAAGTGGTGTCCAGCGTGGCTCTTAACCAATCCATCCATTTGCCAAATTTCTTCCCTAATTCTCAGAATAAAAGAGAAAGGATCCTGCATTCCTTGGACTTGCACAGACAGCTCAGATTCTGCCTTGATAGGACTAAGCCCTTCAGAAAATCTCACCAGTTACTAGTCAGCTTTGCAACAGGGGCAGAGGGCAAGACCATTTCAAAACAGTTTCCAAATGGATAGCATACTGCATCAATTTCTGCTACAAGCACCATGGAAAACCAACCTCTCAGGGGGTCAGAACACATTTCACTAGGGCAACATCTACCTCTACAGCATTTCTCAGGGGAGTCCCTAAAAGGGACATCCTGGAAGCTGCTACCTGGAGTTCTGTACACACCTTCACCAAGCATTACCACCTGCCTATCTTTTCCAAATCCAGGGCAGGTTTTGCAACAGCAGTCCTGCATGGCATACTAGCCAGCCCTAACTCTTCTTGTCTGCCTCCACCCTTCTTCACCTTTGGAAATCCACCCAAGTGTGATGACTGCAACAGTGAAACACGAAGAACATAGTACAGTTGTGTACAGTTACCATAATTATAGATGTTTGAGTGTATTCACTGTTGCAGTCCTGGTTTCCCTCCCTCCAACCCCCTGGTTTCTCTCTCTCTCTCTCTCTCTATGGCTATTACTCACGCCTTTCAGGGGTATTGGTATTTACTTTGTACTGGTGATGTTTTCCCCACCATAACTTAGCACCCTGTTTTGGGGGCTCCTGCCATTTGGGGCAAGAAAAACTAATGGCATCAGCTGCCAGTTTTTATACCCCTGATGACCTGACGTTAGTGCTGGAGTAACAGCATCCAATGCAGAAATACTAAGTCTCTGGTATTCGGACGAATGAGGGCTACCTGCAGGCAGATAACCCAAGTGTGATGACTGCAACAGTGAATACACTCGAATATCTACATTTATGTTAAGTGTACACAACTGTACTTTCTCCATCCCACAGATAACCTTTTCTAGAAACCAAAGGGGTGGTAAGAAGATGTGCTTTAGAAAATCACAGGGTTATCACCTAGACACTCTGGAAACAGATCCCCCTAGAGCAGAGGGGGAGACAACTCAACTGGATATTGCCATATGGGCAGAGGTCGACCACATAACCAGGGGTTTCCTGCTCCTTTCACTGAGAAACCATACCAGCATTCCTGAAGGGTTACCCAACTGCTGCACTCTTGAGGCAGTCAGCGGGTGCTTATCCATACATCCACAGGCCTGGCAAGATATTACATCAGATTCCTTGGTGTTAAGGACAATAACCAGAAGCTATACCATTCCCTTTTCTTACCTTCTAAAGATGAAGCTAAGGATTCCTGATGTTCCACCCAGTCAAATGCAATCTGTAGCAGTAGAGGTCTCAACGTTGCTAGAAAAAAAGAGACATTCAACAAGTGTCCCAAGACCAGTTTGGATCCAGAGTCTATTTTAAGTTATTTTTAGTTCCAAAGAAGACAGGGACTACAGGATGACTTTGGACCTCAAACATCTGAATTAATTAATGAGATAGGCAAAGTTCCAGATGGTCACAGTACAGTCCATATTGTATCTCTTGAAGAAGGATGATTGGATATGCTGTATGGATCTCCAGGATGCCTACTATCACATTAAGATACAGAGGCAATCCAAGAGATTTCTAAGTTTCCAACTGTGAGCCAGTCATTTTCAGTTCAGGGCAGTGCCGTTTGGTCTCACCACAGCCCCCCTTCATGGGTGTTCACAAAATGTATGGAAGTAATCGCCTTGCCTCTCCAGCTACAAGTGATTCATAGATTCATACGTTCATAGGAGATTATTAAGCAAATGGATTAAGAGCCCTCAAAGCCTAACCATTATAATCTGATTGTACCCAATATATGGCCTCTAGGGGCAAGAGGATGGCATGGATTTGTGCATAAGGGACAAAGGCACTACCCCAGGTGTGAATTTGCTATTCCCCATCCACAGATCCAAATTGCATTTGAAGAGGGCCAGGGAAGATCTGTGCTTAGTGAGGCACAAGTGTACAGACATTGACCCTATTAATGTAAAATGACTGTTTTGGACCCTAAGTGATAAGGAACCACAAACAGATGCATAATACTAACCAAGAAGCACTAGATACAATGTATTTCAGTGCAGAACAGTAGCCCTTACAGCAGTTTGAAAATGTAACTTTAAACTTTAAAGAAGTGCAAAAAATAAATAAATAAATAGCACAGTAAACCTTCACAGTATAATGAAAATAAACAATGTTTCTAGATGTTTGTGTCTGCACAGGCCCTTGGCACAGCGAGCAGCTCTGTGGAAATGTGCCAAATTTATACCAGCACCCAGGTGTTTAAGTACCTACATAACAGGCTCCTTACTGCTACTTCAAGGGATCTACTAGTACAACACCAGAAACTATTGCTCCACCTCATACAGTTACTGAGGAATACACTATTTTTCTCTAAAGTTGCCATACACAGTGGTGTACAACTCTGTTTCAGCACATACCATGATGCAGTGTGCCAGACTAAGAAGGTATGCCTGTACTCTGAGCCCACCAGTTCTTTTTGCTGGTTGTAGAGTTTGCCTCTCATTTCTGACACTGAACAGTTCTTACATTTGATGCCTAATGCATCAAAGCTTTCAAAGTGTTCATGAGGCCTACAGTTAAAGAGCCTAGACCAACACTGGCATTGTCTGTAAAGTTTGAGACGTTACCATGACATGAAGTGCTTCCATGAATGCCAGCTAATTATGTTAGCTAACTGTATACTCGGGGGGCGGGGGAGGTCTTCACCTGTCTTGCTGCCTGGAGAATGGTGGTGACAAAAATAGTCCAGTGTAGGGGCTGGTGAGAGAGTTCCATGCTCTAGCCTAGACCTTTTCTGAAACAGCATCATATAGCTAAAGAAAAGGAGAGCAGATATTGCTAAGTCATTGCTGAAGTACTCCTTCAGTCCCCATGTGTCAAAACCTTACAACCTTGTTCTTGACTAGTGGTGGCTTAAGTTTGCCCCTGTCTTCCCTAAATTGCACAGGTTGGGACCACTGGTATTAATAATGGATGTAGGGGTATTAACACTGGCCATCCTGTAGTCGGCCAACCAAAGTATATGCACAGCTGGCCTGGTCCCAGGCAGATGTCTCTAATATTACCTAACTGTAGCTTGGTGGTAGGTAATATGTGAGACCTCAGTCTCTTTTCATTAGGCCTTACCTTGGGTGTAGCAGGATGCTATCTTTCCATCTGAAGAGGATCTTCCAGTTTCTCCCAGAACAAGGTCCATGCTTCAAAACATAGACTTCTGGTAGATATTTGAAGTTTTTGAAAAAATATCCTTAAAGGTGTGAAGCACATCCTTAGGGAACATGGCTTGAAGCCAACAGTAGGCCCAGTGGATGCTTTTCAAGTTTCTGCATTACCAGTCTCCAAGCACCAGCATCCCCTTAGTTAGCATCTGTAATTTAACTGGTATAAGTTTGACTTGACACTCATCATTCATTCACGAGAAATATATATATATATATATATATATATATATATATATATATATATATATATATATATATATATATATATATATAGATATAGATATCCCATTCAGAAGCAAGAAACATCATAAGCATGAAAAGCAAAAAAAAAAAAACCCTGAAACCAAATTCCTGAAAAAATTCTGAAAAATCAAAATCAAAAAAAAAGCCCAAAATGAAAAAAAAAATCCTGAAAACAAAAAAAAAAAAAAATAAACATACTGATGTCATTGTATTATGTCAGCTGTAATTGTTAGTGGTGTTAGGTCATGCTTGAGGGGTGGGGGTTTAGTCAGGGTTTATTTTTTTTTTTATTTTAGGTTAAGTAGTTAGTTGAGTTAGATGGCATGTATGCAGTGGTGACATGTATGCATTGGGTGGGGTATTAGTTAGTGGTTTTGAGAGTTAGGGTTTAGGGGTGAGTGTTAGGTGAGTGTGGACCTTGAGGTAGGGTTAGGGTTTAGGGTCAGGTGGGTAGATATTAGTTTCTAATAGTAGATAGTGACATATTATTTGTGTTGTGTGGATTTTGAGTTTCAGGATTTTGGTCTTTCAGGATTTTGGGCTTTCAGGATTTTGAGTTTTCAGGATTCTGAATTTTCAGGATTTTGATTTTCAGGCTTATGATGTTTCAGGCTTCTGAATGGGAACCAGATATATATATATATATATATGGGTCTAGGACTATTCACTGAAAGCACATTTCACTGAAACACATTTGACTGTGCACAATTCACTGAAAACACAATTCACTGAAACACATTTCACTGAAAGTTATATATGGCCTTTTCCCCACTGTAGTGCGACCCTAGAGTTAGAATATATAGTAGGGGGGGGGCATAGCCCCACAGCTATTTTAAATATTTTGAACTATACACATGGATACTTGCAATTTCAGTAAATTACTCTTTTCTAAACTTAATATATATCCAAACTCTGTGGGGGGCTACACTACACTACATCAGCCAAGTTCAAGTAGAGTGGCCTTAAAGACAATGAGCTGGGACTGCAGTGGTCAGCCTCGAAACATGCAGGCTTAACAATTGTAAAAATGGTAAAGGACTCACCTGTAGCATCCAAGCAATGAGCATTCCATCTGCCAAGAAAGTAGTGATGAAGCCCCTTCCCTTTATCTGGTGTTGTCACTAAGAAATATCTTGGACCATTATTGCTATGCATAGTATTCTACTGAAAAAAAGCTTACCTTAATCATTAGGATGAAATCAACTAGTGCATGACAAGCCATCTGCACCCCACTGCTTACAGAGGCTGACCAAACTTTCAAAAGCAGCCTGTACCTTTAGCTGTGTCCACTTGCACATAAGAACTGCAGGTTACTGACTACTGCTTTGAAAGGTAGCTTTTTTGCCAAACTGTGGAGATAATGACTGATTTGAAAATGAATTGTAATTGGACCCAAAGTGTCGTTTCTGTTACTGTCAGCAGTAGATAGGATGTTCAGTGGCTGAAGGGATAATCAGACACCAGAAATGATAATTTATATGTTATTTCTTTTAGAAGCCACAGGGGTGGAGAATAAACAGCAGCATCAGGAAGAGTGCTACACGCAGGTGTAGGGTATACCTAGTGTTCTAAAATCAGATGCAGATGATATTGTCATCCTATGTAGTATTAGCTCCTTTAATGCATTCCACCTTGTTGTGTGCTGTGTTTCCATGTGCAAGTGCTATACCTTCCAGTGGTAATTTTCTAGACATTTTGTGGATGGGATTCACTGTCCACTGAAGAGATGTCTCTTTCTATACTGCCACCTGTGCAATGGGTAAAAATTTTCCTAGGGGAAGTAGGGGAAGGTGCACTGGAGTGGTGAAGTGTGCTTCAGTCTTACTAAACCTGACCCCCCCCCCAGACCCCCAAGATAGATAGATACAGCTGGGAGTTGGGGGGGGGGGGTCTGAGCATCCATAGCCGGAGTCTTTCCCAGAATTTACAGTGAATTTTTAACAAATATTACTGTTACTCAAATACATGGTTTATATGTTAATACAAATCAAAAATAATTGTTTGTATTGTATTGACTGCTTGCAAAAAATATATAACTTGATCATTATCATTTTTTCAGAGCATATCAAAAATTTAATATCACTTCATGCACAATACAAATTTACTTACAACTGCAAAATGCATTAGCATATTTTTGCTGAGTGTTGTTATCTTTATAGTAAAACATGCACAGATTAACAACTTTTTTAATACCATAACTTAGGGTAAAACAGGAAAAAAGCTTGAGATCTAGAATTTAAATCTCAGCATGAGTTTTTTTTCCACTATTTTTTGTCTTTCCACTTCAAGAGACCAATCACAGGTGCTACTCTGTGATCTAAGGTAGTTTCACTGCCATGACAGATTCCATACTTCCTGATCTGGTTTTCTCAGGGCAAAGGCTCACTGTACATTTTGTTGTACAGCACTGTTGAATATAAACAGTTTTTGGACAGTAAAAGTAAAAAGGCTTGCATGTGTAGAGTTGTAGTGATGTTCTTCATGTTTCAGTTTCAGTTATCACATTTGGGATGTTCTTCGTCTTCCATTGCTGCAGTCCTGACTATTGGGTATAGTCCGCGTCCAGTCGGCCCGAAT
Organism: Protopterus annectens; assembly: GCF_019279795.1. Classification (NCBI taxonomy): domain Eukaryota; kingdom Metazoa; phylum Chordata; order Ceratodontiformes; family Protopteridae; genus Protopterus; species Protopterus annectens. The sequence continues at coordinate 896,551,084 of NC_056731.1, forward strand.
ACCAGAGTATAAGGCTGACGCCGGTCAGGGCGCATTAGACTGACGTCAGTACGTCAGGGTACTAATGCGCATGACCGACGTCATATCCTTAGTCTTTTTTGCCGCATGGTCCGATGCAGAAGCAATTTTGCGAGTGCAGGTTGGCGTACTGAAATATTTCCGAAACCGGAGTTTCAGACCGAAACAGAGTTGGCTAAACATTTTGGTTTTTCTTGCCTCAGTATTTTACCGGATGTCAGAAAAAGTGAATAACTGTATTTCTTGTGGGAAACAGATACCTCATAGGGATTATCATACCTTGTGTATACCTTGCTTAGGGCCTGAGCACGACGTTGTTGGTTGCCGCTCTTGTGCTAGGTTTAACAAACGCACTATTAAGAGGAGGTTAGACTGTGCCAGGTTAGTGTTTGGGAAGCGTTGCAATTATAAAATGCCGCCGGATGCTCCCCCGCTTCCTCCAAGAAGCGCAAGGATAAAACAGTGAAGCCTAGGGTTGAGGAACCGCAGTCCCGGACGTCGGTTCTTTAGAAGGCTCAGTGGAGCCGGAGGTTTTGCCAGGAGTTTCCATGGAGTCCCAGGCAGAAACTATCCTCTTACAGGATGTGCCTTCTCAGGAGGTAGGCCAGGCTGAGGGGGCTTCTCAGGTGACTGTTCTTCCCTCTCTTCCCAAGGTAGTTAGAGCTTCTCCTTCTGTTGCCAAAACTTCTTTAAGAGGTAGGCCTAGTTCAGCTTCAGTGGGGGCTTCTCCTAGCATTTTGGGTTCTGTACCTAAGAAACATATGCTTAAAATGGCAGAAGATTTGATTACTATGATTAGGGGTTCTATGCCCCCGCCTGATAAGAGGCCTAGGGTGGAACCGGAGTTTGATAGTTTTGAACAGTGTTCAGAGGCTTCGGAATCTTCTGTGGAAGATATGCAGGAGTATCCCACTTATTCTGATTCTGATGTGGATGATTCCACTCCTACAGCTTCTCCGCCTGAGGATTTCTCATTCTCAGAGACTTTGCATTCTATGAGGGTGCACTTTAAATGGGAAGGCCAGGATTACTCTGACTCCAGGAAAAGGCTTAGGGAGTTCTTGTTTTTACCCCAGCATAGGCCTTTAGCTATTCCTCCTGTGTTGAATGTGGTGGAAGATGTTTTTGCAGAGGCTTCCCTGAACCCTGATTCTTTGCCTCCTGCTCCTGTTAAGCCTGATAGGTATTATAGGGTGCCCGAAGCTCATAAATATTTGTTTAAGAGTCCTAGGGCGGACCCAGAAACTATTTCTCAAGGGCCTAAGGGTGTTAAGGCTTCTGTGGTTAAAAATCCTGTTCCCACTGATAAAGAGGCAAGGGCTTTGGATAGGTGGGGAAAGAAAGTGTATACTTCTTCCACTCTAGCCATGAGAGCTTTGAATTGTCAGTTTCACATGCTAAAATATCAGAATTATCTCCTTTCACAATTGAAATCTAAGGTGGATGCTTTGGAAGGTATGGAGTGTAAAGAGTTGCTGGATTTGGTTCATGTGTCTGAACAAGTGGGTAAGCATTCTTTGCAATGTGGTTTTGATGCTGTACAGGCCTCCTCGAGGGTGGCTGCTACCAGTTCTGTTCTTCGAGGCATGCCTGGTTGAAGGATCAGAATTTAGCTGAGCATGTTAAGACAAGGATTTTGGATGCTCCTTTACAGTCTGATGTGTTGTTTGGATCACCTGTGGAAGCAGTTTTAAAGAAAATGGAGGACAAAGCTAAGTCTATGCAAACTGTTAAAGATTTTTTGCAGGTGCAGCCACCGAAGTTTAGTAGAAATTGGCCTGCTAAGGGGTGGACATATCCTGCTTATGATTCTCAGTCTAGGGGTAGGTCTAGACGTGGTAGGGGCAGGGCTCAAGGTTCTTTTAGGCCTAGAACAGGAGTTCACCTGCTCAGACTTCTGGTGAGGGCAGGGGTCAGTCCTTTCGTAAACAGACCCAATGACCTGTCTTTTCTGCTGCCAGCAGATTCACGTTTGGCAGCTCCTTTAGGAGGAAGACTGTCTCTTTTCAAAGAAAATTGGGATTTAATTACTCAAGACAAATGGGTGTTGGATATCATTCACCACGGTTACAGATTTTATTTCCATACAATGCCCCTTTCAAAGGCATGCCAGACGTTCCTCCTCCACAAAGAAAAGAGGCTCACAAGCAAGTTTCTCAGTTACTTCACATAGGGGCCATTCAGCCAGTCCCTGTATCAGAAAGGGGCCTAGGATTTTATTCTCGCCTGTTCCTTGTACCAAAGAAGGGAAACACGTGGAGACCAATTTTGGATTTATCTATCCTCAACACTTATCTGGACATTCCCAAGTTCAAGATGTTGACGTTACAACAGCTTTTACCTCTGCTGGGCAAAAATCACTGGATGGTAACTTTAGATCTCAAAGAAGCTTACCTTCATGTGCCTATAAGGCTAAGTTGCAGGAAGTATCTGCGGTTTCGAGCTGGAAATTCTCATTATCAGTTCTCTGCATTGCCCTTTGGCTTATCTACTGTTTCAGAGTATTCACAAAGGTTCTGGCTCCAGTGATAGCTTATTTCAGGCTTCAAGGAATTCAAATCTATCCTTACTTGGACGACTGCCTGATTCTGGCTCAAGAAAAAGAAGTTCTTCTACAGCACCTGGAATATGTTATCGCAGTGCTAAGATGCCTAGGGTATTCTGTGAGCAGTAAAGTCCAGTCTAGTACCCTCTCAAGACATGTGCTTTCTGGGTGTGAGACTGAATACAGCAGCCCAGATGGCCTTTTAACCCCGGACAAACAAAAGAGTCTGTCACTTTACTTCCATCAACTATCTCATCAGTCCGTGCTGACTGCAAGGACAGTCCTTCAAGCATTAGGGTTCATGGCATCTTGTATTCTGGTGCTTCCCAATGCCAAACTGCATATGAGGAAGTTACAATGGTATCTCAAAAATGTATGGACACAGCACTGCCAGGATTTGGACACTGTCATTCAAATAATACCTTGCCTTCAAAAAGAATTCTTGTGGTGGGCTCAGGAATGTCACCTAAACAAGGGACTCTCTGTGACCCGCCAGAGGCAAGTCAGATCTTAACGACAGATGCCTCGGACATTGCTTGGGGAGCTCATCTAAATGGAAAGTGGATACAAGACAAGTGGCCTGCCAGACTACAGCATCTACATATCAACATGAAAGAGATGTTAGCAGTCCAGTTTGCATTAATGGCTTTCAAGGAGTTACTTCTTCCAGGGCAGGTGTTGATTCTAACAGACAACACAACTGTCATGTGGTACATCAACAAGCAAGGGGAACACATTCTTATCCTCTATGCAGGCAAGCAATGATTTTATGGGAGACTGCGCTAAGCCTGCAACTAACTCTTCAGGCAAGGTTTCTGCCAGGAGCACAGAACTCCTTAGCAGATGTGTTAAGCAGACAAATCATGGATCCCCACGAGTGGAAACTGGATCTTCATGTATTTCAGAAACTGACAGTGTCATGGGGAACTCCAGACATAGATCTGTTCGCTTCTCCACTAAACCACCAGCTGCCAAAGTATTGCACAAAGGGGTTTCATCACACAGCTTGGAAAGTGGATGCTCTGTCTTTCAGTTGGAAAAACCTTCATGTGTATGCCTTTCCACCTCTACCTCTTCTTCCAAAGGTACTGTTAAAGGTCAGACAAGACAGGCCAAGGATGATTTTGATAGCTCCAGACTGGCCTCGCCAACACTGGTACCCTCTACTACGGAGTCTGGTAAAGAAGCCTCCATGGCCTTTACCTCTGATTCCTCATCTGTTATCTCAGAAGGACGGTCATTTGCTCAATGTCAAGCTACACTCTCTTCATCTAACAGCTTGGCATATTCTGTGTTGAAACACAGCAGGTCTCAACTTCCTCAACAAGTTTTAAATGTGATTATGGAAGCCAGAAGACCTAGTACAAGGAAAGTGTATGCTGAAAAATGGAAGAGATTTTTATTTTGGAGTACAGCAAAGAATTTGGAGATTTCAGAGCCTAATTTGAGTGTGGCTCTTCAATATCTTACTGAATTATTGGACAAGGGTTTGTCCTTCTCTTCCATAAAGATTCATGCTGCAGCAATTTCAGCTCACTATGATTGTGACCCACCTTTGTTTTCGCATCCTTTGTTCAAGCAGTTTCTTAGAGGGGCAAAGAATATAAGACCCCCACGTAGAGCTCCTACTCCTGCTTGGGATCTCAATTTTGTGTTGGAAAAACTTACTCTACAACCGTTTGAACCTGCAGCTACTGCTGAATTGAAATATTTGTCATGGAAGACTGCTTTTCTGTTGGCTATTACTTCTGCAAGAAGGGTGTCTGAGTTGCAGGCCCTTATGGCAGTAGAGCCCTTTTTGATTTTCCATAAGGATAGGGTATCATTACGTACTAATCCTTCTTTTATGCCTAAGGTGGTTTCTAGTGTGGCTTTAAATCAAACTATTCATTTGCCTACGTTTTTTGCAGATCCTCAAAATAAAGGGGAAAAGATTTTGCACACTTTAGATGTACACAGGCAATTGCGTTATTATTTAAGCAGGACTAAGGATTTTAGGCAGTCTCAGCAGTTGTTTGTTTCTTTTGCTTTGAGTTCTCAGGGCAAGCCTGTGTCAAAACAAACTATTTCTAGGTGGATTGGTTTTTGCATTGCATTTTGTTATTCCCATCATGGCAAGGAGATTCCAGCTGGGATTAGGCCTCATTCCACCAGAGCTACTGCCACTTCAACAGCATTTCTAAGGGGGGTGGCAACTAAGGATATTTTGGAAGCAGCTACTTGGAGTTCAGTGCATACTTTCTCTAAGCATTATCACCTTCCTATCTACTCTAAGTCTAGGGCTGGTTTTGCCACAGCTGTTTTGCAAGGCATGTTGTCAGCTCCTACTTCTTTGTAATTTGCCAGCCTCCCTTACCTCTGCTTTGGGATTCTACCCAATAGTCAGGACTGCAGCAATGGAAGACGAAGAACATAGTACAGTTTTGTACCTACCATAAATGTAGATGTTCGAGGATTCCATTGCTGCAGTCCAATTTACCCTCCCTCCTTCCCTCTGTATTTAGGGGTGGTTGTGTAGGTGAGTTTACATGCTTATATTTCTGTATATATTGTTGTATATATTGTACATGTTTTGGTGCAGGTTTTTGGGGCTTGTCTTTTAGGGTCTTCTGACATCTGGGGCAAGAAAAGACTGAGGATATGACGCCGGTCATGCATTAGTACCCTGACGCTGACGCCAGTCTAATGCGCCGGACGCTGCCAGCCTTATACTCTGGTATTCGGGCCGACTGGACGCGGACTATACCCAATAGTCAGGACTGCAGCAATGGAATCCTCGAACATCTACATTTATGGTAGGTACAAAACTGTACTTTATCCCTGCCAGGGTAGCCCTCGGCCGGCCCGAATACCAGAGGCTTAGTATTTGTGCGTCAGTTGCTGTCACTTCAAAACTGATGTCAGGTTGTCAGTAGTATAAAGTAAGGAAGCCAACGCCGTTACATCAGTCTTTCTTGCCATGGAGCCCAAAGAAGAAGCAGTTCGCACGAGTGCCGGTCGGCTGCTACCTGAGTTTCATCTACCGAATTGAAGCTGAAGTCTTCTAAAGCTAAGTACCCCATTGGGGATCCTTTTTTCTTGCACTAACCGATGTTCGAAAAAGTTAACAATTGTCTCGCTTGTGGAAGGCAAATACCACACCGAGACTTTCATTCTTACTGCGTCACTTGTTTAGGCCCACACCACGACGTCCCCGCTGTCGCTTCTGTGCTTTGTTCAACACCAGAACTATCCATTGTCGGGCCCTTATTGTAGCTAGATATTTTTGCTTACAGTCCTCAAACTCCGATATGGCTTCGGTAACTCATCCGACAGCAGATCTTCTGAAAAAACGTAAAGATAAAGACAGAGATAGACCGCACAGGTCCAAACCTACCAACAACACTCCCATTAAACTAGTCATCTGTTCTCTGGTCCTCAGTGAGGCGCTTTCGCAGCCCTTGATGCCTGCTTCTGTGGATTCACAGGCCGCTACCGAGACCCTTTCGGAGTCCGGTATGCCGCAAAACTCTTCTTCGACTAAGGACCTTGTGGTTGTCTGTACCTTGGATGGGTGAAGAGCCAATGAGCAGGCACCAGCTTCCGAGGAAGCCCTTCGCACTACCGATTCTCGACACAAACACCCAAGAAACTGATGACCCAATCTCAGCCACCTGCTTTCTTGCCTCAGTCTCAAATGCTTAAAATGGTGGAAGACCTTATCATGCTGATCAAGGGAAGCCAAGCTACCCCCTCCAAAATGAAAAGAGATCTGTCCCCTGTAGTTTTGTCTGAACAAGAGTCTGATGACTCTGATGCATCTGAATATAAAGACTTTCCACCCCTCTCTCCTTATGAGGATTCTGATGCAGAGGATTCCATCCCTTCAGCCTTTCCCCCAGAGGATTTTTCCTTTGGGGTAACCCTTCATACCTTAAGGGAGAGTCAGGACTACCCTCAATCTAAAAAGAGACTCAGGAAATTCTTAGATCTTCCACAGGACAGACCCTTGGCCATCTCCCCAGTCCTGGATGTTGTGGAGGATGTTTTCCTGGAATCCAGCCTGCCTCCTGACACCCATCTTCCTGCGCCCAGAAAACCAGATGGGTAGTATAGAGTCCCTGACTCACACACATTTCTTTTTGAAAGTCCTACTGCTGACCCTGAGGTTATTTCTCAAGGGCCTAAAGGATTTAAAGCAACCTCTGCTAAGAATCCCACCCCCTCACATAGGGATTCCCGAGCACTAGACAGATGGGGTAAAAAGTATACACCTCAGCTACTCATGCTGTCAGGGCACTAAATTGTCAGTTCCATATGCTAAAATTTCAGCAACATCCCCAGGAACTCCTCAAACAAAAAATGTCTTCCTTTCCTGCTTGTGCAGAATCTAAAGAGTTACAAGAGTTAATGCATTCTGCAAGTCAAGTAACTAAACACACTTTGTACTGTGGTTTTGATGCCCTAGAAGCTTCTTGCAGGGCAGCAGTCACCGGATCTGTCATTAGAAGGCATGCATGGCTTAAGGAACAGCCCTTGCCAGACCATGTCAAATCTAAATTGTTGGATGCCCCCTTGCACAATGACAACTTATTTGGCACCAAGGCAGAAGAGGTCTTAAAAATATGGAAGAAAAAGCAAAATCTATGCAGACAGTTAAGGATTTTTTACAGGTCAAGCCACCCAGGTTCAGCAGACATTGTCCCACCAAGCACTGGTCCTTTCCTGCTCCCTCTATGCCAGTTCAGCCCAGACCCCAGTGAACCAGATCCCCCAGACAGCAGCCACAGGGAATGTAGTGATCTAAGCAGCGGACCACCTCCACTTCAAAACCAGGGAGATGATCTTCGTGTTTCACTGTTGCAGTCATCACATTTGGGTTATCTGCCTGCAGGTAGCCCTCAGCCGGCCTGAATACCAGAGTCTTGGGATTTCTGCGTCGGATGCTGTCGCTTCTTCCATGACATCAGGTCATCAGGGATATAAAACATGCAGCCAACACCATTACATCAGTCTTTCTTGTCGTGCGGTACCCAAAGCAGAAGCAGTTCGCAAGTGCAGGTCAGCTGACTCCTGAAATTTTCGTTTTTGAGTTTCAGACCTGAAGTCTTCTGAAAGATAAGTACCCCGTTGGGAATCCTTTTTTCTTGCTCTAACCGATGTCAGAAAAAAGTAATAGATGTCCTTCTTCAAGGATGCATCTGCAGTCATCACATATGGGTTGTCCTGCCTCAGGCAGCCCTTCGGTCGGCCGGATTCCAAAGTCTGGGTCCGGCGTTGGCTGATGTCGCCTTTCCCGGCGTCAGAGCCTGGGTATAAAAGCGTCAGCCGACGCCATCTTCCTCAGTCTTTCTTGCCGCGTGGTGCCCGAAGCAGAAGCAGTTTGCAAGTGCCGGTCGGCCAGCTCCTGTAATTCAGCTACCGAAGACTTCAAAGCTGGTACCCGTTGGGGACTCTTTCTTGCCCCAGCCGATGTCAGATAAAGTTAATAATTGCTTAACTTGTGGGAAACAAATACCTCATAAGGATTTCCACTCTTACTGCCTCCCCTGCCTAGGCCCAGACCACGACGTCTCGGCCTGTTCAGCCTGTGCTTCCTTCAACCGACGCACTCTTAGACGTCGGGCGGAGTTTGCGGAGGAATTTTTTGGGGCTAGTTTTTCATACAATATGCCGTCGGAGACTCCAACTTCACATTTAATAAAGAAACGGAAGGACAAGGACCGACACACGCGGGCCGCGGTTTCGGCTGAAACCACGGCCAGGCCTACCGCGAGTGTCTCGGTCTTGGCTGAAACCGAGTCCTTGGTACTTCCGACCCCCGAAACCGCTCAACCGACAACCCCGGCCCCGGAAGCCCCTGCTGAGTCGGTTATTGAATTTCCTTCAGAAACTGGTGTCTTGGAAACTTCCGACACCATTCCTCTAGACAAAACTACACCAGCACGTGGTGCAGCTAGGCCTCCTGCATCCATGTCCATAAAGGCATTCACCAGGGCTAAAGCTGCTAAATATACAAAAGCTATGCCTCCCAGGGTTTCTCCTCAGGGACCCTCTTCAAGTTCACAGATTCTAACCTTAGCAGAGGACCTTATTTCCTTGATTAGGGGCTCTCAACCCCATCCGGACAGGGGCTCTCAACCTCCTCTAGACAAAAGACCCAGGGTTAAGCCCTCTGATCCCCACTCCTCAGAGGAGGCCTCTGATGGCTCTGCTGTCTCGGACTACCAGGAGGAGGCTTTTTCAGCCTATGAGGATTCTGATGCAGAGGAATCAATCCCCTCGGCCTCCCCTCCTGAAGAACTATCCTTCGGGGAGACCCTTCGCACTATGAGAGAGCATTTCAAATGGCAGGGCCAGGAATTCTCTGATTCCAGGAAAAGATTAAGAACTTTTCTGCATTTAACTCAGCATAGACCTTTGGCTATTCTTCCTGTTTTGAATGTCATTGATGATGTGTACTCTTGAGTCTAGCATAACCCCTGACACTCTTCCTCCGGCCCCTGTCAAGCCCGATAGGTACTACAGGGTCCCGGACTCACATCACTTTCTTTACAAGGCCCACTCTGCTGATCCAGAAACTATTTCCCAGGGCCCTAAAGGGGTTGCAGGTGCCACTACTAAAAATCCACTCCCCTCTGAAAGGGAGTCCAGGGCTTTAGAGAGATGGGGTAAAAAAGTGTATACTTCTGCTACTCTTTCTATGAGGGCATTAAATTGTCAATTTCATATGATACAGTACCAAGAGTATTTATTAGATGAACTGCATAAGAAACTGTCTTCACCTGAACCCCTAGATTGCAAATCACTTCAGGATCTGGTACATAACTCCCAGCAGGTTAGCAACCATTTCTTACAGTGTGGTTATGATGCATTGGAAGCTTCATGTAGGTCAGCTATGACAGGTGCAGTCATACGTAGGCATGCTTGGCTGAAGGAACAATCTCTGCCAGATCATGTTAAAGCTAAGCTTCTGGATGCTCCACTAGAAAAGCAAAAGTTATTTGGCTCCAATGCTCAGGAGGTCTTTTGAGGAAAAGGCAAAATCTGTACAAACAGTCAAAGATTTTCTACAAGTCCAACCACCAAGATTCAGCAGAAATTGGCCTACCAAGAATTGGTCCTTTCCGGACACAGAAAGATTTCAGAGAGGCAAGAACAGGCGTGCCAGAGGTAGAGGGCAAGCTAGAGGCTCCTACAGTGGACATCAATGGCAGCCTCCCAACCAGAGAGGTAGTGCAGGACCTACAACTGCTGCACAAGGACAGACTCAATGACTTTGCTTTGACTCCGCCAACCAGGGCTCAATTAGAAGCACCTTTGGGCAGAAAGCTGTCTTTATTCTCAGAAAATTGGCACAGTATTACAAGAGACAAATGGACACTGCAAGTAATAGACAGAGGATACAGGTTCCATTTTCACACATTGCCAAAAAGAAAAGGCATGCCAGACCTGCCACCAAATCAAAGGGCAGAGGCTTTGAAACAAATCTCCAACTTAATGCAAATGAAAGCTATAGAGAAGGTTCCTCTTTCAGAACAAGGCCAAGGATTTTATTCCAGACTATTCCTTGTTCCAAGAAAAGAAAATCAATGGAGGCCTATTCTCGACTTGTCCGCACTGAATACTTATCTCATTGTGCCAAATTTCAAAATGCTGACTCTACAGCAACTCCTTCCCATGCTGGGCAAGGGGTCTTGGCTGGTGACTGTAGACCTCAAGGAGGCATACCTGCATGTCCCTATCAGACAAAGTTGCAGAAGACACCTCAGATTTCTTGCAGGTTCAGAGCATTATCAATTCTCAGCATTGCCCTTTGGCTTATCTACTGCTCCCAGAGTATTCACGAAATGCCTGGCATCAGTAATTGCACACTGCAGACTTCAGGGGATTCAAATATACCCATATCTGGACGACTGCCTTATACAAGCGGACAGCCAACAAACTTTGGTAAAGGATTTGAATTATGCCATCCACCTACTGCAGGCCTAGGGATATACAGTCAACATTCACAAATCAAGACTTGTTCCATCCCAACGAATAACTTTTATGGGTGCGGATCTAGACACAACCACCCAAATGGCTTTTCTCACAGAAGAAAAACAAAGACAACTACCGGATTACTTCAAGAATCTGACAAGACAAACTCAGCTGACTGCAAGGAAAATCCTGCAGGCCCTGGGTTACATGGCATCTTGCATTCTTCTGATTCCACAAGCGAGGCTGCATATGAGGAAACTACAATGGTACCTAAGGAGTTTATGGACTCAGCACAGTCACAGCTTAGAAACTTTGATCCCACTCATTCCATGCTTCCAAAAGGAATTTCTGTGGTGGGCTCAGGCAAGCCAGTCAAACAGGGGTCTGCCCTTCAGCAAGCCAATAGCCAGCCAAACCATTACAACGGACGCTTCAAACCTCAGTTGGGGAGCGCACATGGAGGCAGATGTATTCAAGGACTATGGTCACAAAAGGAGCTACGCATGCACATAAACCAAAAGGAAATGCTGGCAGTGATACATGCAATCGAGGCCTTCAAACTCTTTCTGCATCAAGGCCACCTGCTAATAAGGACAGACAACACCACAGTTATGTGGTACATAAACAAGCAAGGAGGCAACCATTCCTACCCTCTTTGCAGACTGGCAATGAATCTATGGGAACTTTCCTTGAAACTTAATATAGACCTGCAATCCCAGTTTGTGCCAGGAAAAGACAATATACTGGCGGACAGCTTAAGCAGAAATATCATGGATGCACACGAATGGATGCTGCACCCAGACATCTTCCTACAGATAACACAATCATGGGAAAGGCCAGACATAGATCTTTTTACCTCCCCCCACAATCATCAGCTGAAGAAATTCTGCTCAAGGACATACCACCCACAAGCATGGAAAATGGACGCCCTATCTTTCAGCTGGAGAACTCTAACAGTGTATGCATTTCCACCTCTTCCATTAATGACCAAGGTCTTACTGAAGATCAGGACAGAGCAGCCAAAAGTGATTCTGATAGCTCCGGACTGGCCAAGACAGCACTGGTACCCACTGTTAAAGAGCATGTCACGCACGAAACCATGGCCTCTTCCTCAATGGCCACTTCTCCTGACACAGCACAATTACAAAACTCTGCATTCCAACCTGAAAACCTTGCAACTAAAAGCCTGGAAGATACCTTGACTCCTCCTCAGGATAAGCTATCCAAGAGAGTGAAGGATATCATCATGGAAGCTCGCCGGCCTTCCACAAGAAAGGCATATTCAGCAAAATGGAAGAGAATTCACACTTGGAGCACCACAAAGGGCCTAGATGCAACAGTGATGAACATGGCACATATCTTGGAATACTTGGCAGAAATGCTCCACAATGGCCTGTCTTACTCTTCCATTAAAATTCATGCTTCAGCAATTTCAGCAGAGTACAATACTGATCCACCTGTCTTTTCTCATCCTCTCCTAAGACAGTTTCTAAGAAGAATTAAAAACATCAGTCCTCCAAGGAAACCTCCAGTGCCTACTTGGGACCTTAACTTCGTGTTGGAAAAACTAACTCTGCCTCCCTTTGAACCAGCAGCATCTGCAGAACTACAGTTGCTTTTTTGGAAGACCGCCTTCCTTCTGGCCATAACCTCAGCAAGAAGAGTATCTGAGTTACAGGCCCTCATGGCAGTACAGCCATTTCTTATTTTTCATCAGGACAGAGTCTCATTGAGAACCAATCCTTCATTTATGCCAAAGGTGGTATCCAGGGTCTCATTAAACCAAGCTATTCACCTGCCTACCTTCTTTCCAAATCCACAAAACAAAGGGGAGAAACTTCTGCACACCCTGGACATACACAGACAGTTACGCTACTACTTGGACAGAACTAAAAGCTACAGAAAAACTGACCAGCTGTTGGTAGCATATGCTGCTGGGGCACAAGGAAAAGCAATTTCCAAACAGACAATCTCAAAATGGATAGGGAATTGCATTCGTTTTTGTTATTCCTTTCATAGAAAAACTGTGCCAGCTAACATTAGACCTCATTCCACCAGAGCCACAGCCACCTCCACAGCCTTCTTAAGAGGGGTGGCTACCAAGGACATTTTAGAAGCTGCTACATGGAGCTCCGTGCATACATTTTCCAAGCATTACAATTTACCTTTATATTCCAGATCCAGAGCAGGCTTTGCTACGGCAGTCCTGCAGGGCATTTTAGCTACACCATCCTTTACATAGATCCTCCACCCCCAGATTGGCTATGGTATTCTACCCATATGTGATGACTGCAGATGCATCCTTGAAGGACATAGTACAGTTTTGTACCTACCATAAATGTAGATGTCCGATAGGTATGCATCTGCAGTCAGGTTTACCCTCCCTCCTTCCCCTCTTTGGTATTTATTGGGTACTTTTCCCTCTCATAGCTAGCTGGGGTTATCTATTATGGTGTATTTGTTTTATATATATATATATATATATATATATATATATATATATATATATATATATATATATATATTTCTGTGCATGTTTGGAATTTATTGCATTTCTCCAAATTTAGCCTTCCTTTGAGGGCACCTGGCATCTGGGGCAAGAAACACTGAGGAAGATGGCGTCGGCTGACGCTTTTATACCCCAGGCGCTCTGACGTCGGGGAAAGGGCGACATCAGCCGACGCCAGACCCAGACTTTGGAATCCGGCTGACCGAAGGGCTGCCTGAGGCAGGACAACCCATATGTGATGACTGCAGATGCATACCTATCGGACATCTACATTTATGGTAGGTACAAAACTGTACTTTGTCTTGCCTTTGGAAAGTAAATACCTCATAGAGATTTTCATTCTTACTGCATCACCTGTATAGGCCCAGACCACAACATCCCTCGCTGTCGGTTTTCTGCCTTGTTCAACTCCCGAACTATCCGTCATCGGGCAATTTTTTGTAGCTAAATACTTTCGCTCTCAATCTCCGTACTCTGAAATGGCGTCGGTAAGCCATCCAACTACATATCTTCCAAAAAAACCTAAGGATAAAGACAGAGACAGACCGCATAGGTTCAAAACTGCCAGCGATGCTACCATTAAGCTAGTCGCCAGTCCGCCAGTACTCAGTGAGGCACTTTCACAGCCCCTGATACCCACTTCAACAGATTCGCAGGACTCTACTGAGACCCATTCGGAGTCTGGTATGCCGCGAGATGCTTCTTTGAATATGGAACCTGCGGATGTCTCTACCTTGGATGGGTCCGGAGCCACTGTGCAGGCACCGGCTTCTGAGGGTGTATTCAGGCCTATCGATTTTCATATTAAACCAACGACTTTGTTTCAAGCCCAAAGTACTGAATTTCTCAGGCCTAAATTTCACACTATGCCTAGGAAACCGACAAACGAAGCACATTCTCAGGCCCACAGGCCTCAAAAACAAATAATTAGAATGGCTGAAGACCTTATCACCTTAATTAGGGGAAGCCAGCCTTCCCCCGCAAAGAGACCTAGAACTGATTTTCAGTCTGATTCTTCTGATCAGGAATCTGATATCTCTGATGTCCTTCATGGATGCATCTGCAGTCATAACAACTGGGTTGTCCTGTCGTCAGGCAGCCCTTCGGTCGGCCGGATTCCAAAGTCCGGGTCCGGCTGCGGCTGATGTCGCACTTCACCCGACGTCATCTCTGCTGGTCTTCGGGTATAAAGGCATCAGCCGACGCCATTTTCCCCAGTCTTTCTTGCCGCGTGGCGCCCGAAGCAGAAGCTGTTCGCAAGTGCCGGTCGGTCAGATCCAGAGATTACTACTACCGAATACTACTTCGAAGACTTCTAAAAGCTAAGTACCCCGTTGGGGACTCTTTCTTGCCTCAGCCGATGTCAGAAAAAGTCAATAACTGTTTAACTTGTGGGAAACAAATACCTCATAAAGATTTCCACTCTTACTGTTTGCCTTGTTTAGGCCCAGACCACGACGTAGCAGCCTGTTCGCCTGTGCTTCATTCAACCGGTAACGCTTAGGCGCCGGTCGGAGTTTGCTGAACAGTTTTTCGCTCAGATTTTGCGACATTATGCCGCCGGATCCTCCGACTACCCAAATTGTTAAAAACGCAAAGAAAAGACCTACACTGCGTCCGCGGTTTCGCCGAAACCATGGTTAAGCAAATCATGAGTGTCTCGGTTTCGGCGAAACCGAAAACTGATCAAAGTACAGCCGAATCAATGACTACTACTGAGGTTCCTGCTACTTTACTTGAATCGGCCTCAGAAATTTTACCTACAACAGTGGTTACTAGTGACTTATCAGACACTATCCCTTTGGATGTCTCTACCCCAGCACGTGGTGCTGCAAGGCCACCTGCAGCCATGTCTATTAAGGCCTTTGCCAGGGCTAAAGCAGCCAAAACTACTAAATCAGTGCCTGTTAAACCCCTCAACCAGGCCCACTTCTAGTTCACAAATGCTTACTCTGGCAGAAGATTTAATATCCTTAATTAGGGATCTCAATCTCACCCAGACAGGGCCTCTCAGCCCCAGAAAAGAGACCTAGAGCAGAGCCCCCGAG
The DNA here is from genome assembly GCF_019279795.1 of Protopterus annectens. Classification (NCBI taxonomy): domain Eukaryota; kingdom Metazoa; phylum Chordata; order Ceratodontiformes; family Protopteridae; genus Protopterus; species Protopterus annectens. The sequence goes on from NC_056731.1 coordinate 896,566,163, forward strand.
ACTGTGTCCTCTGATGATTCTGCGGATGACTCAGATATTACAGACCAGCCAGAGGCTCCTTTCTCCAATTATGAAGACTCAGATGCTGAAGAATCCATTCCAGCTGCTTCTCCACCAGAATAATTCTCCTTTGGGGAAGCCTTACATGCCATGAGAACAATTCCAATGACAGGAACAGGACTTCTCAGATTCCTGATAAAGACTTAGGACTTTTCTGCACCTACCACAACACAGGCCCTTAGCTATACCTCCTGTCCTCTCTGTTGTGGACGATGCATTTAATGATGTCTGCACTGCACCAGATTCCTTACCTCCAGCCCCTGCCAAACCAGATAGATTTTACAGGGTGCCAGACACTCATCATCACCTATACAAGGCCCCACTTGCAGACCCCAAGACTATATCCCAGGGGCCTAAGGCAGTTGCCTCGTCCACTGCAAGAAGCCCTATTCCTTCTGAAAGGGAAGCCAGGTCTTTAGACAGATGGGGCAAAAAGTTTACACCTCAGCTACTCTCTCAGCTAGAGCTTTAAACTGTCAGTTTCACATGATACAATACCAAGAGTTTATGCTTGATCAGTTAACTAAAAAGCTATCCTCTGATGACTCTATAGATAAGAAATATGTATTAGAAATGGTAAATAACATACAACAGGTTAGTAACCATTCCTTAAAATGTGGCTATGATGCACTGGAGGCTTCATTTAGATCAGCCATGACTGGCACAGTGATAAGAAGACATGCATGGCTGAAGGAACAGGTCTTACCGGATCATGTTAAAGCTAAGTTATTAGATGCTCCTATGGATAAGGCCAGTTTGTTTGGTACACCTGCCCAGCAGGTAATGAAGAAAATGGAAGAAAAGGCAAAATCTGTACAAACGGTTAAAGATTTCTTGCAGGTTCAGCCCCCAAGGTTTAGCAGGAACTGGCCTGCCAAAAATTGGTCCTTTCCTGACTCCACAAGATCCCAAAGGGGCAGGAATAGACGTTCCAGAGGCAGAAATCAATCTAGAGGGGGTGCCTACAGAGGACGACAGTGGCATGGTAATAACAGAGGCACAGACACAGCCACTACCACTACAACAACACAATCACAGTGACTTGATCCTAACTCCGCCCACCAGGGAACAAATAGCAGCACCATTAGGCGGAAAATTAACCTTATTTTCGAAGAACTGGCACTATATCACAAAAGACAAGTGGATTTTGCAAACCATAGACCAAGGTTATCGGTTCCACTTCCACACTTTACCAGTCAAAAGAGGAATGCCAAACCTGCCTCCAAATCAAAAAACAGAAGCTCTACAGCAGATAATGCAATTAACAAAGATGAGAGCTGTGGAAAGAGTACCAATAACAGAACAAGGCAAAGGATTCTACTCCAGACTATTCCTAGTTCCAAGAAAGGAAAAAAGTTGGAGACCTATTCTAGACCTGTCCACCTTAAACACATACATCATTGTCCCAAAATTCAAAATGCTGACCCTACAGCAACTTCTTCCCATGCTGGGCAAGGAGTGTTGGCTGGTAACTCTAGATCTCAAGGAGGCATACCTGCACGTCCCCATACGACCAATTTGCAGAAGATACCTCAGATTTCTTGCAGGATCAGAGCACTATCAATTCTCAGCATTGCCCTTTGGCTTATCTACTGCGCCCAGAGTGTTCACGAAATGCCTGGCATCAGTAATCGCTCACTGCAGACTACAGGGAATCCAAATTTATCCATACCTGGACGACTGCCTGCTACAAGGAGACAACAAAAGTAAGCTAACAGAAGACTTACAAAGAGTCATTTGCTTACTGCAAGCCCTGGGATATACAGTCAATATAAAAAAAAAAATCAAGACTGATACCATCCCAAAGAATAACCTTCTTAGGTGCAGAATTGGACACAGTAAAACAGATGGCATTCCTAACTGCAGAAAAACAAGAACAACTTCCTCTCTATTTCTTGGCATTAACAAAGCAGAACAAACTAACAGCAAGGAAAGTACTGCAGGCCTTGGACTTCATGGCATCCTGCATAATCCTGGTCCCTCATGCCAGACTGCATATGAGAAAGCTACAGTGGTACCTGAAGAATTTATGGTCTCAACACAGGCACAGCCTAGAAACCGAAATACCACTAATCCCATGCCTGAAACAAGAGTTCCTATGGTGGGCTCAGGCATGCCAGTCAAACCCAGGTTTGCCCTTCCACAGCATTCAACCAAGCCAAACCATCACAACGGACGCCTCAGACCTCGGTTGGGGCCCACATGCTGGACAAGTGCATACAAGGCTTATGGACTCCAGATCAGCTGCACCTGCACATAAATCAAAAAGAAATGCTGGCAGTAAAACTAGCAATCCAGAATTTCAGACCATTCCTCCAAGAAGGGCAGTTGATGATAAGGACAGACAACACCACAGTCATGTGGTACATCAACAAACAGGGAGGCACTCATTCATACCCTCTATGCCGGATGGCACTGGACCTATGGAATATGGCTCTGAGCTACAACATTCAGTTACAAGCAATTTTTGTACCGTGAAAAGAAAACATCCTAGCAGACATATTAAGCAGAACTACCTCGGATGCTCACGAATGGATGCTACACCCGGACATCTTCAAGGTCATCACAAGGAAATGGGGACTGCCACAAATAGACCTATTCGCATCCCCACTCAATCACCAGCTCAAGAAATTCTGCACAAGGACGTACCACCCACTTGCTTGGAAGGTGGACTCTCTATCCTTCAGTTGGAAAGGCCTGACAGCATATGCATTCCCACCTCTTCCTTTGATGCACAAGGTGCTATTGAAAATCAAAGAGGAACGTCCAAGGATCATTCTGATAGCTCCAGACTGGCCAAGACAACATTGGTATCCATTACTGAGGAGCATGTCTCAGGGGAAAATGTGGACACTACCCCTGATTCCTTTGCTGTTAACTCAGAGCGGCTACAACACCCTGCATCCAAACCTGAAAACTCTGCAGCTGACTGCCTGGAACATTACATAAGAGCAACTAACCCAGATTTATCCCAAAGGGTTAAAGACATTATCCTTGAGGCCCGCAGACCCTCAACAAGAAGGAACTATGCAGGAAAATGGAAAAGGTTTCTCATTTGGAGTACTGAAAGGGGAAAAGATGTGTCAAAGGTAGACATTGCCAACATCCTGGAGTATTTGGCAGAGCTATTCCATACAGGCCTGTCCTATTCCTCCATCAAGATACATGCATCAGCTATTTCTGCATAATACAGCTTGATCCCCTGTCTTCTCAAGATCCTCTACTCAGGCAGTTTCTGGGAGGAATTAAAATGTAAAACCTCCTAGGAAACCACCATTACCAGCATGGGACTTGAACTTTGTGCTAGAAAAATTGACACTCCCCTTTCAACCAGCAGCAACAGCAGATTTTCAACACCTATCCTGGAAAACTGCTTTTCTGCTGGCAATAACCTCAGCAAGAAGGGTTTCTGAGCTACAGGCTTTAATGGCAGTACAACCCTTCCTAATCTTCCATCAAGATAGAGTGTCCATGAGAACAAATCCTACATTTATGCCTAAGGTGGTATCCAGAGTGTCTTTAAACCAGGCTATCCACCTACCTACCTTCTTCCCAATCCACAGAACAGGGGAAAGACTAGTGCGTACTTTGGATGTACATAGACAGTTGCGCTAGTACCTGGACAGGACCAAGGGCAATAGAGAGACTGACCAGCGTCTGGTAGGATATGCAACAGGAAGGAAGGAAAAGCAATTTCAAAACAGACAATCTCCAAGTGGATAGGAAATTGCATCAGATTCTGTTACTCCTACCATGGAAAGCAAACTCCACAGAACATAAGGCCTCATTCTACAAGGGCTACAGCCACTACCACAGCTTTCTTACGAGGAGTAGCTACCAAGGACATTATAGAGGCTGCTACTTGGACCTCCGTGCATACATTTGCCAAGCATTATAACTTACCTTTATACTCTAGATCCCGAGCAGGGTTTGCCACTGCTGTTTTGCAAGGGATCCTGACTACACCATAATTTCTTCTTCCTCCTCCCTAGTTTGGCTATGGTATTCTACCCATTATTTAGGACTGCAGATGCATCCTTGAAGGACATAGTACAGTTTTGTACCTACCATAAATGTAGATGTCCGAACAGGAATGCATCTGCAGTCAGGATTACCCACCCTCCTTCCCTCTGTGGTATTCCTAGGGTATTTGCCCACCTAATAGCTAGCTGGGGCTCTCTTATGGTGTATTTGTTTGTATATATGTACATACATGCTTATTTTTTGTGTTTGCCTTCTACTATTTGGAAACATTGGCATTTATCCAAAACTTAGCTATCCAAGAGGGCACCTGGCATCTGGGGCAAGAAACACTGAGGAAAATGGCGTCGGCTGATGCCTTTATACCCGAAGAACTGCAGCTATGATGTCGGGTGAAGTGCGACACCAGCCGAGGCCAGACCCAGACTTTGGAATCCGGCCGACCGAAGGGCTGCCTGACGACAGGACAATCCATTTGTAAGGACTGCAGATGCATTCCTGTTCGGACATCTACATTTATGGTAGGTACAAAACTGTACTTTTTCCTGACATCTTACTTCTCTCAACTACCCACCAGACCCCAGCTGTCTGCAAGAAAAATCCTGCAAGCTCTGGGGTTCATGGCATCTTGCCTAATACTCATTCCATATGCCAGACTACATATAAGGAAACTTCAGCAGTACCTAAAAAGCCTTTGGTCTCAACACTCTCAAGACCTGGAGACTCATACCTATAACTCCTTGCCGCAAAAAAGGTTTTCTTTGGTGGGCAACAGCATGCACCCACAACAAGGGACTGCCTTTCTTACCACTCCCCTGCCACCCAGACCCTCACCACAGATGCATCAGACTATGCCTGGGGTGCACACCTGGACGGCTGGTGCATACAGAGCCAATGGAGCCCACAGCAAATCCATCTGCACATCAACCAAAAAGAGATGATGGCTGTCCAGCACGCCTTGATAGCTTTCAAGCCCCTTCTCTCCCCTGGGGCTCTCCTGATCAAAACAGACACTACTGTGATGTGGTATATCAACAAACAGGGAGGGACTCACTCCTACCCTCTATGCAGGCTGGCCATGACCCTTTGGCACACAGCCTCTGCCATGCGACTCCACCTGCTAACACAATTCCTACCAGGTTCTCTCAACTCTCTGGCAGACCAATTAAGCAGAAATCTTCTGGACCCACATGAGTGGGAGCTCAACAGAAGAACCTTCACCCTAATAACTCAGAAATGGGGCAACCCGAAGGTTGACCTCTTTGCCTCCCACACCAACCATCAGCTCAGCAATTTCTGCACCAGGGAGCATCACTGCATGGCTTGGAATGTGGATGCCCTGTTCTTCCCCTGGGTCAATGTTATCGGTATATGCCTCTCCTCCACTACCTCTCACCCCCAGGGTACTGTTCAAGATAAAGGAGGAAAAACCAAGGACAATCCTTATAGTTCAAGACTGGCCTTGCCAGCACTGGTACCCCTTGCTGCACAGCTTGTCCCCACTGCCACCATGGCATGTTCTCCAGATTGCAAACCTCCTGAACCAGAGGGAAGGGGAACTCATGCATCCCCAATTGCAGACACTCAGTTTGGCAGCTTGGCTTATTCCCTAACCCCCGATCAATCTGCCAACCTCAGTAAACAGGTTCTAGATGTAATATGTAAGGCCAGATGCCCTAGTATTAGAAAGTCTTATGCTGACAAATGGAAAAGGTTCTGCACCTGGATTCAGGCTAAGGGAGCCAACACGGCACAGCCCTCCCTCCCTCTCAGCCTGGATTACTTGGCTGGCGTGCTACACAGTGGCCTGTCTTTTTCCTCTATTAAAATGTATGCCTCTGCTATCTCTGCTCATTTTTCCACTGAGCAGCCCCTTTTCTCACACCCTTTGATCAAACAGTTCCTAAGAGTGACTAACAACTTGAGACCACCCAGAACAGCCCCAACCCCAGCTTGGGACCTTAACTTTATGTTGGAGAATCTCACCCTGCCCCCCTTCAAACCAGCTTCTTTTGCAGTTCTAAAAAATCTCTCCTGGAAGACAGCTTTTCTTCTGACCATCACTTCAGCCAGAAGAGACTCAGAGCTGCAAGCACTAATGGCTGCGGAACCCTTCATTATCTTCCATGCTGACAGGGTATCCTTCAGGACTAACCCATCCTTCATGCCCAGGGTAGTGTCCAGTGTAGCTCTCAACCAATCCATTCATTTGCCCACCTTTTTTCCTAATCCCCAAAACAAGGGGGAAAGGATCCTGCACTCTCTAGATGTGCACAAACAGCTCAGATCAGTTGCTGGTAAGCTTTGCTACTGGAGCAGAAGGCAAAGCTATCGCCAAACAAACCATTTCCAAATAGATAGCACACTGCATCCATTTCTGCTACAAACAACATGGAAAGCTTCCCCCCAAGGGGGTCAGAACTCAGAAGTCACTCCACCAGAGCAGCCTCCACCTCTGCAGCTTTCCTCAGAAGAGTCCCTAACAGGGACACCCTGGAGGCTGCCACCTGGACATCTGTTCACAATTTTAACAAACACTACCACCTGCCTCTCTTTTTTGCCTCTGTAGTCTTGCAGGGTATCCTAGCCAGCCCATAGTTCCTTGGACTGCCTCCACCCATTTCCTCAGCTTTGGGAATCAACCCAAATGTGATGACTGCAACAGTGAAACATGAAGAACATAGTACAGTTGTATACACTTACCATAAATGTAGATGTTTGAGTGTATTCACTGTTGCATTCTTGGTTTCCCTCCCTCCATCCACCTTTTTTCTTTTTTCTTCTCTTTTCTTACAAGGGACATATTGGTATTTACTTTCTACTGGTGGAGTTCTTCCACCAGAACCTGACTCCTGCTTGGGGGCTCCTGACAGGTTAGGACAAGAAAAACTGATGTGATGGCATCGCCTGCTTTAATTTATACTACTGGTGACCTGATGTGACAACAACCGACACAGAAATACTAAGCCTCTGGTATTCAGGCCGGCTGAGAGCTACCCGAACAGAGATAACACAAATGTGATGACTGCAACAGTGAATACACTCAAACATCAACATTTATGGTAAGTGTACACAACTGTACTTTCTGAAATATGCAGTTAGCAGCTTGCACTTGGGTAATATACTGAATATCAGAGTATGCGGGAGCCAAGCACATGTCATTGTATACCTAGTGGGTTGGTATCTGTCAGGCTGCTAGTCAGACATCTTCTGTGGCCACACCTCCCAACCTCGTAGTGCAAGAAATCTGGAGGACAAAGCCCAACAAAATGGAGGGACAAAGGCCCAAAAATAGGGACCTATTTTAAATATTGCTGTTAGAAACTTAGAAAGTTGCTAGAGTAACATGGTTTGTTTTAACATATATTTGCTAAAGAATTTGAAGTCTGAAACTCACATGTATGCCATTATTCAGTAACTTCCATCCTCAACTCATACCAGTGATTTGCCAGGAAACCACAAATTTTATGAGGTGCAGATCAAAATTATGAGCCAAAAATCTAGACGTTCTGCGAAAATCTGGACAGTTTAGAGGTATGTCTGTGGCTGAGGATTGTTAGTGGAAGAAATGAGGAAAGAGAAACAGAGAGAATGTGACTGTTGTTTAGCAGACAACATTGGAAGCTGAAAAACATTGAATGAAATTAGCATTAAATTTTACAATGAAAACCTAAGCCTATTAGGGTACATCAGAATCACATTGGCAGATATACTGCATCTACTGGCAGTGACAAAAGAACTGACAGTGTAGTAACACTGATGTAAAAAATAAAATAAAAGCAAATGCATTTGCAAGAAGGCAAGCACTCCCGTGTTCCAAACAACTGCCACTTTACAGATAGTAACTCAGAATTCCCTAAGCCTCGAGAGTAAGAAAACAGTCATTGCTGTGGTGGTTCAGTAACCCTGCAGTTAGTGTAGTGGCAAGCTTCGATGCTACTGTGCATCAAAGTACTTGTCATGATATAAACGGACACAGTAAATGTTACATCAATGAAAATATGTGCTTGTAATGCAATAAATGGTTAGACGGTGTGTTTTGTAAGACCACAAAGTGGTGAGTCCTTGGAAATAAAGCCCATTTAACTGGTAGTGGGTGCATGGGAGGACGTTAGTTGTCTGAGAGACGAGAAAAGGTAGCACAACCATCTGGGTGCACTTATTTTAAAATGAGAGTAAACAGCAAATTTGTTTGGGTGAAGTACATTTTTTCACTTGTGAAATCAGTCATATGAAACTATGTAGATCTTTTTATCTAAATCTAAGCACTGTGGCTCTTTATTGTAACACCAGTAGAGTGTGAATAGCTGTGTGTTTTATTTTGTCATGAGAAGATGTGCAGGCAGTCCATCAACTCTTGCCAAATTCCTAATACCTGTTCCACACAGAGGCTGGTGCTGATTAAAGCAGACCTAATTACTTCTGCATTTCTTTGTCAATGAGCTAATCAGTTGCACAGGATTAATCAATGTGGTTCTGAAACCTGCAATCAGAGAGACTGCCAAAACGTAGTGCAAGTTTGCATTTTTAACTTTCAGCTTAGAACTGCTAGGCAAGCATTTTAAACCGCTTCTGCTTGTTTTAACGACTGTATAAGGAACACACAAAATATTTAGTAAAAACATCTCTAGGTCTTAACACAAGGAACCAAATATAAACTAGCCATTGAATTAACAGAACAAGACATATTAAAATCAGAGTTGCCGGAAACTGCTGAAGGGTGGAGGGCAAGAGGGGAACTTAGTGAAGTAAAAAAAAAAGGCAATTATTTATTTATTTATTTAGGTATCTACCAATGTAAGGGAGAATAGACAGCAGAATCTGAAATATGTGCATGCTTGTCAAAGCATGTAGAATGTGTGTATTTGTTATAACATAAAAATGACAGAACACACTACTTTTCTACAGAAGGGAGTATTGTTGTTTCCTGTTTCATAAGAATATGCCAGAGATATGATTTTGATAATTACTGATTTCATCATTAAAATGTATACTTTTGTGTGAAACAAATGGCAAAGCCAGAACTTCCATATGGCTACATAAGACTACTGCTGGTATCCATCAATAAAGGATAATTTCTCTGTAGCCAAACGATGTATCCACAGAGCACTGTATTATGACCTTCAGCTTCTAAATCTGCTTAGCTAGTGGTTCCAACTTTAATAACATGTATACAACTTATCTTGTTGGGGAGGGGTAAGTATAATAATTCCAAACAAAGCAAACCTTTTCTGTATTCAGCAGAAATAAAAAAAAAAGATTTTTATTTCTGCTGTACCGACAACTCAGTAAAATATTTCAGGCTCTGTTATGCTAGACAGAAGCTCACCATAATACCCACAATGAAAATAGAGCATAATGCAAACTGTCAAACTGTGGCAGTAAAAGAACATGAACTAAAGCTACCGGGACATGTTATATCTCCATTGTATTTTAAGATTTATGGAACATTCAGGTAACAACAACAGGGTGTTCGGCTACAAAAGTCTGCAGTTCTAACATAGGAGGTTACTAGGCTAATGGCCCTGGAGCCTTTACAAACCTAGTCAAGAGTTTCTCCCCAAAAAAGGAATCTCAGTCAGCACCTGTCGCCCCTGTCAGTGAGGGACAAAGGTGGTACCCCTGGGACAGTTTTATGGTTTCCCATCCACTCATCAAGGTTGCACTTGAAGAGGGTCAGCGAGGTACTCTGTTTGACATGTATGGGAAGTCTATTCCAGAGACGGGGCAGCCTCTGGGAGACAAACCTATCCCTCCAGCAGGTTTTGTTGATGTCGCATATTAGATTTAGGCTTATCGAGTGGGTAATGCACAAGGAGTTAGACTTACAGATATGGAGCATCTCTAGTAGGGCAGGGTCCAATATTGCCTTGTAGACGAGACACAGATCACCTCTGAGCAATCTGTATGATACCGAGTAAAGTAATATTGATTTGAGCCTGTCCGCATAAGACAGGTGTTGGAGGCCATATATTCTCTTTGTGAGGTATTTCTGGGGCCTTTCCAGTTGGTGCAGGTGTTTGGAGAGGTACATACCAAATGGGGCGTTATACTCAATTATAGGTCTTATGAGGGAGGAGTACAGAGAGGTAATAACCTCCTTTTTCCTCAGCCTGTAAACACAAAACACCTGTACAATTGACCCCAGAGCTTTAGCCACATGAAAGCTTGACTTTGTAGCCCCAGCATGTTACAATGAAAAAAAATGTATACGCTTTTTCTGGTGAAATGTAGAGGAGGTTTTTACGTGTGATGTACTGAGAACTCAAAGTAGTGACTTAGGTCATTATTTTATTGAGTACTGAGCAGACATTCACCGTGGCAGCCACAATGAAAACAGAGTATTGTGCAAAATGTCAGACTGGTAGTTAAAGGTGCATGAAAAGCCAAATGCTGAATCTCTGTCTGCATTTGAGATTTCATTGCAAAAACTTCTGGTAATAACAACAGGGTATTCAACTGCAAGACACACTTGGGCCTTGAATTATTTCCTCTGAGCTTCTGCTGCTGCATACCTCTGAATTTGACACCTCAGATTTAGCTGCCTGATATTGTAGTCCAGCATGTTATCACTAGGGGATATATATATATATATATATATATATATATATATATATATATGTGTGTGTGTGTGTGTGTGTGTGTGTGTGTGTTTATATATATATATTAACCAAAGCCGTAGATGAGGGCAAGGTGGTTCACACAGCCTATCTAGATCTCGCCAAGGCTTTCTACACCATCCCCCCACTCTGTAAATATAGATAAACTCACTAAACTAGGTATAAATCCCTATGTCACAAGATGGGTTGCCAACTGGCTCACTGACAGAACCCACACTGTGAAAGTAGCAAACTCCAAATCTAACTTCAGACCAGTGACAAGTGGAGGACCACAGGGTTCAGTCCTGGGTCCTCTCCTGTTTGGTATCTACTTCTCTGAAGTACAGGCCAATACAGAAGGTCTTTGGCTAATGAAGTTCGCAGATGACTGCAAACTAGGAGCCATAATCAAAACTCCAAAATATGTGGACATCTTACAAAAGGGCCTCACTGAGACAGATGCCTGGTGTCAAAACCATGGCCTCAAGCTCAATGCCAAAAAGTGCATTGCCATCCCTTTTGGTAAAAACTCAGTACCCATGAACTACCACATAGGCGGTAGTCTACTTAACACTGAAAGTGTGATAAGAGACCTTGGGACACAGGTGGACAGTAGTGTCTCTTTTGATAATCACATCGCCACAGTAGTCAGGAAATCCTTCTACATGGCACACCTCATCACAAAAGGTTTCTCATTCAGGAAAAAAGAGTCCATTGTTCCCCTCTACTCATCACTCATTAGACCCATTATAGAGTACAATGCCCCTTTTAGTATGTACCTCACAAGACATCTACAACAACTGGAAAGGCCACAGAAATACCTCACAAAGAGGATTACCGGCCTCAAACAGGTGCCCTATGCAGACCGTCTCAAAAAACTGCAGCTTTACTCCGTTGCATATCGCCTACTCAGAGGCGATCTCCGCCTAACACACAAAGCTATGTCAAACCCAGAGCTTTTAGACATGCTCCACTTAAAGAAATCCCAATCCCTACAAGCTACACGGTCTAGGGACCTAAACCTTGTCATCACAATAAACAGAACATGCTGGAGGGATAGATTCCTGTCCCAGAGACTTCCCATACTCTGGAACAAACTACCTATCTATATAAAACAAAGCTCCTCATTAGCGCTCTTCAAGAAAAATCTTGATGATTGGATGGGAGATAGGAAATTCACCCCGGGGATCACTTCTGTGTCTCTGCTCAACAGTGACACAGGAAAATAATGTTCTTGGGTGGCGAAAGCCAGGGTACCTTTGCTAGGCTTACATAGGCCCTAGGGCCAATAGCCTAGTACCTACCTTTGAACCTTATATATATATATATATATATATATATATATATATATATATATCTGTGTGTGTGTGTGTGTGTGTGTGTTTCTAGAAAAGTATACACTGTTTTGACTTCTGAGATACTGCTAACTTAGTGCATATGTATACTGGACATTAGTTTTAACCAGCTTTTTGTGTAAAGGTCAAAAACCTTCTAAAGTGTTGGCTTTAGTAGATGTATAGAAGATGTTGTATGCCAGATCCCTGAAGACAGTTCACAGTAAAACGTGATGGGACTTCTAATTAGGTGTTTGGAACAAAACACACCTGCACTGAATGACTGGAGTGTGCCCTTTCTGAGAGGGTACATTCTATGAAGGAATCACATAAATTTAATGGTCATATAGCTCTTTGATGCCTGTTGACCACTTCCATAAACCATATCAGTAATCTCTCAAAACTGACCTTATAACAGCAGTTTGTTTATACACTTCATCTTCTCCCAGGATTTTGTCCAGAGAACAAACAGCCCTCAGGTAGAAAGCAAAAAAAAAATAAAAAGCGCTAGACCGTGACAGCAAAAGCTCACTAAAACACTCTATGTACTAGCTGTATATAAGAGCCCTTAAGCTAGTTCACCCAAAAACAGTTCACAATTAAAAAAAAAAAATCAGCGACTGCCATTAAGATACTTTGGTGCAATATGTACATTGTCACAGTGGAATGTGTCCATTTTGAGAAGGTACACTACTTTTGACTGAGAAGGGATCTATAAATGTAAATATAATGGTCACATAGATCTTTCACAGATACTGTCCAGCAACCATATTGATAATCAACTAGAAATGGCCAGGAAACTGTAGTTTGCTTTTCCATTTCAGATGTCCGCAGCCTTTTGTGCAGAAATCAAATAACACCCAGATGAAAACCAAGCATAGTGCTAGACTGTGAGAACAAAAGTCCTAAAATACGGCATATTTCTATGTCTATAACAGGTCATGTGTCATTTCTATGAAGACAGTTCACAACAAAAAATTCAGGGGCTCTAATACAGTGTCTTAGTACAACAAACACATTGTCACAGAGGAATGTGTCCTTTCTGAGAGGGTGCGCTACCTTTGTGAAGGAATCATATTCATGTAATGGTCATATAACTCTTTGATATAGTCTGTTGATATGGTTTGCTGAGGGACAGTCATCAAAAGCAGTCTTAAACAGCATTTGTTTTCATACATTATCTGCCTGAAACCCTTTTGCCCAAAGGTCAGATAACTTCCAGGTGGACAGCAACCACAATGCCTCGTTTGTGATTTGTGGCAGCACAAATCCTCTGAAATGCTGGATTTACCAGCTGTATATAACAGACCAAGTACCAGTTCTGCAAATGCAGTTCACAATAAGAAAATCAAGGTAGTGTAATAAGGAGCGTAAGTACAAAACACACACTGTCCTAGTATGACTGTGAAAGAATCATATAAATGTATATTCTTTTCAGGAGGGACTAGTACTATACCCTTTCAAAATATGCCCTTTCTGAGAGAGTACAGTATCTATGACTGTGAAAAATAACAGATATGTAATGGCCATGTTGTTCTTTGACAGATACTGCCCTCTAAACAAACCTTATCAATTCTGAATAAAAAAAGATCATGTAACTCTCATTTGCTTTCATGCACCACATGCCCCCAGAAAATTGTACAAACACTCTGTATTCTTCTAATGTCTCACTGAGAGGAGAACAAAATGCATAACAGCCATAGTAACATATTTCAGCTTGCTGCTTTTAAGCTACACTAGCCTCCAGCAAGCCATAGTTTTATTTGACAGTTTTCATGCAATGGCCTTCTGTTTTGATGTGCAACATGCTCCTGTACTTCCTTCTTCATAAATACATCCATTTTCTATATACTTCTGATATCTGATTGTGAGGAAAGTAATAACAATTAGTACAATATTGTATTTCAACCAATTGTTCTTGTACATGTAACCTTGCTCTTGAAGTTAGTCACATGTAGCAATTTGGTGTAATTGATGTGCTTGCTTCATGTTTGTAATTGTCTCACCTATCTCTTTTAGGATTCTGTTAAGTCTATCCTGAGTGTTGTGTGGGAGTGCATTCTCCGGACTCCCCCTAACTAATGCAACTGTCACTGGGGTTGCATCATCTTTGAGGAATGGGAGCCACGTTAATTGAGTGCGCAGATCATCCCCCTGCTCTCAAACTAATCCTGTCAATGATGGATTTGAGTAACTCATGTAATTTCCCTTTGCTGTCAAAACCAACCTGCCCCCCCCCCCACACACACACACACACACGCAACCACCTATGAGAATAGCCTGTCATTGGTGATGCCAAAAATGATGAAATAGTATCCACAGTAATCTAATTCACTTGCAACTAAAGGGCACAAATAACAACCGTAGTAATCTGTTTCACTTGCAGTTATAAACCATATCACCTCCTATGTTGATTTCTGTTTCAAAATAAAATAATGCGATTATATAATGCTGTGGGCAGTGTGTAATATTAACATTGCCCACAGATCTATCTGGATTTCTCCTATAAGTGAAAAAAGTAAACATCTACCACAAATGTATTTCAACATGGAATTATCAGACACTATGCTGTTCCCCGCCCCAACCAAGCCACCACAGGAACCACTTGATTGTGATCATCCTAACAGTCATTAGTTTTAATTCACTGACTGCCATACAAACAGATAAATACAGGCGATCTACAGAAGTGGTCATCAAAAGTGATAAACAAGTAACTGCAGTAATGTAGATCAAGCGTCTGCTGTGGAGATAATCAGAGTGCTTTGCCCTTAACACAGCTCACAAAAAAAAAAAAAGCCACAGATCTCAACTACTTAACACACTTCTAACACAGGAACAAGGGAAAAATTAAGGGGAGGGGGAAAGGCCCATAATCATTGGCACAGTTGAAACATATCCTATTCTCTTATGTAGTTTGATAGTTACGAATAATAATAAATATTTGTTAATAAGGTATGCCTACTGAACACATAGTCCCTTCTCAGGGGCAACCTAAGACTAGTATGGAGTTAAGTGACTTGCTGAAAGTCACGTAGTAGGCAAATAGTGACTGAGGACATCAATCTCTGTCCCACAGGAACTACTGCTCACAGCCTTAACCCACTGCCCCAACAGCCGGACTAAAATAGAATACTCAAATAACAGGTTCATTTTTCTGGAGAATATGAAAACTGCAACTTAGTCTGTCATTGTTTATTGTTAGAAATCCTTACCAACTTACAGTAGAATCACTATTTTTACCAGGAGTAGATCAAGAGAAGACAAACTCAGGGACTGCCTGAAATTATGTGCTATAACAACCCCAATACACCCATTTTTGAAACCTCCATAGCCCATCAATAAACAGGGCAGGCTGTAGAACTATACCGCTCAACCATAACTCTCAACTTCTTAAAGCAAGAAATCTGAACAGAACCATAAGTTTTGGGAGGACAGTGGCCCAAAAATAGGGATACTATTTAAATATTACTCTTACAAACTTAGAAAGTTGATAGAATAAAAGGATTTGTATTAGCGTGAATTTTCTTAAGGGTATGAAGTCTGAAATTCAAATGTCTGTCATTATTTTCTGACTTCAACCCTCAATGATTTGTCAGAAAAAAAATCACAATATTATGAGAAAAAGTCCCAAAATATGAGGCAGAAATCTGGGCATTCTGCGGAAATCTGTACAGTTGAGAGGTATGCTTAACTGTCCCTGATTTTGCCTCAAAGAGTTGCTTTGTCCCTCATAATTCCACCTAAGATGGTGATTTTTGGAGAAAATGTAGTTTATTACACTTAAAAATAATCCAATAATTAGAGTTGTAGACTTCTTTTACTTCAGAAAATGCATGCTAATTCAATTGTCCTACTCCATCGGCTTCTCAAGTTAATAGTACTAATGTTTTTGTTCCCGATTGTTCCAGCTTCTGGAAGTAAGAGATTAAGAGCAGTTTTAGGACAGACAGCAGTCTGACACTTTCAAAACAACTAAGAGCTAAGGTAAAAAAGAAGCAAAGAAAAATCAGAAATATTTTCTTAACTTTTTTTTCTTAATGCAAGAGTAAGGGCAGCAATACTGCAATCTTTTCACAATTGAAGATGTTTCAGCAACTCAAGTTTGTTACTGTTAAGTGCAGCAATCTCCAGCAAGTTGCCAGAAATTCACACATTTTAAAAGACCAAAATGTGAGGCAGACAGCTCCATTCACAGCATTCCCATTTAATGAAGTTGATTGACACAACTCCCCATCAACAGAACAAACCCAGAAGAATAGCATAAGAATAGCAACAGTCTGAAGTACCCAAGCAGCCAAAAGTCAAAATTTAATTCTTTTTTTTTTTTTTTTTTTTTTTTTTATGAAAAAGCAGAGATCTGCACGTCCTCCCCGTGGCTGAGTGAACGTTAAAGACATGCAGGTAGGTGCTTGCGTATGTGGTGTTCCTTCTTTGAAGGTTGGGCGCCGGGCTGGCAACTCGACACTGTAAAAATCCACTGCCAGTCATTAGCGGACCTGTGATCTGCTGTGGCAACCACTAACCAGGAAAAGCCGAAAGATTTTTTTAATAAGTATCAAGCTACACTGCAAGACTAGTACATTTCCCTGAAGTGGCTTGCTGTTAAAGCCATAAACATGGCAACATGCTTGTAGCTAATCTGTGTAGTACAGCCTCACCCAAATTAGTGGTTAACAGCACACTGTTGAGCCCCATTTCATATTATTTGAGACAAGACTAGGATGTCCATTGTCACGTATATGTTAAGCCAATCTTTAGATGTGTTGTTGTCATTCATTAATGCATAGGCCTACATCAGAGGAATCCTTACCCTGTCACTCATCTCCCACTTTTTCCACCATTAATTCCTCTTTCTTTGACACTCAACATTCCATTCTCTAGCACTAGCAGGAATATAACACAAACATAAATGTATCAATTCCGCTCTCACTTTTTCATGTACAATATACAATCACTACTAAATCTTCTCCTTCCTCTCTGCATCACTTTATTACATACTTACAAACCTACTTAACTACATGTAATACAAACAACTAATAAATTCAAATTTCAGTTTGTAATCTCTCTCCAACTGAGCAATTTTGCCTGTCACTCCAATTCTTGTTTGATTCTTTTTATGTTTGTTTGTAAGTATTCCATGTCATGATTCTGTTAAATTTTTGTGCATGTATAACCATTGTAATTGTGCATTTATTGTCATTTGTTATGGATTCCTGTTATATTTATAGTTTTTGTGGGGCTTTTCTCCCTGGGCCTCCACTGAAAAAGAGTTTTTTTCTGCCCAGCTGGCCTTTCCCAGTAAACAAATGCTAATAAAGAAATACGTAAGTAAGATGCTCTCATTTCTTCACTAGATGGTCAGTTAAAGGATTCTTGGGTAATATTTTTTATACCGATTGTATCTTCAGTTACATATTTAAGTTATTAACATTAGCTGAGGAATGTATATTACTCCGAGGGGAGGTTGAGGAATGTCAACAAACTTGAAAGATGGAGTACATTTACAAAAAAACAAGGCTTCATCCCTGCTTAGGCTGATTTGGCACATTGGAAGTCAAAGTGAGTTTTCAGAAAGATAGGCATAGTTTTCCCTAATTCATATCATGCGGTAGTTTCAATTAAAAGTAAACAGTTGATATTTCTCAAAAAGTGTGTCATTTTAGAATATTGCATAAATACATACATACATACACACATTCTACTAAGCATGTGTCACAGTATTCAACAAATGTGAAGACCCGTACTGTAAACATATTAAAATAATTATAAATACATTTACATGGATGTTCTCAGAATGGCCACTCCCTGATTTTATTTTATTTTATTTATTTGACATTTATTAACCAGGTTAGTCTGTCTGAGCAGAAGCCCATTTTCAGCGAAGACTCAAGGAGAAAAGCTCTAAAACAAACCAGTATCAATATACAAAAGATATAAGTAATTCAAAGTATAAGTAGTTCAAGTTACAAAACCAATTATACAGAAAATTAACAATGAGTATAAAAAAGTGAGACCCAAAAGTACAATAAAGAGTGTAAGACGTTAACAACACATTTCTGTTTAACAAAGTAGCACGAGTTTTAAAGAGTGCAACTTGAAAGAAAGACAAAAGAGGGGAGAAGAGGTTGAATGATTATGTGCTTAATTAACTTAAGTAACCATAGTTTTCCTGAGGTAATCTGCATATTATTTTCAATGATGTATAATTGAGTTCCTTGCTTGTACCTATACTAATGCCTGGCAAGGAGAAGAAAGGAGTTTTCAGAGGTTTGTGTCATCTGTCAAAAATGCTGTTTCTCCCTTGAAAACAGATTTTTCAGTCTTGAAAGTTCAACAGTAGCCGAAATGTCCTAGTACCATTAAGTGACCTTCCTATTTCTGTACATTCCAGATGACCTGGTAATGAAAGTATGTAGCAGGAGCAAATTGAAGACCTAGAGTTTGCACTGAATTGAATGAAAGAAATATAAAAATTGGCACATTTTTAAATAATATGTCTTTTTAAAACAGCAAGTTCTGGAAAAAAAAAAAAAAATCGAGAAACTGTAGACACCAGTAGTTCACATTCCAAAATAAAGACCATGATCGAGTCTTTATGATTTAATTACTTCTGTAGTTGCCTCCTATTAAACCAATTGTTTAGCCATGTAACCAGCTACTCAAGGATGGACCCAGAACGACTGTGGGTAAAACTAAATTTAGACTAAATAGACAGCTCACAACAGGGATTGAGCTACTTTTTTCTGAGCCACAAGTAAACTTAGCTTGTGAGTCTATACCCTACAATCTAAGGAGAGCGTTATGCTGTCACTGTGGTTCAGAGATGCTTTTGGGCTCTGATTTCAATAATATTTGAATTCATGCATATGCGGCTACTTCAGTATAGTAGAACAGGTATGAAAATACCTGCTGTAGTTCGGTTGCTAAAAAATGTCTATTTGCTAGACTATCTGCAGTAGTGCATTGTAGATGATGGGGGAATGTACCATTCACAGGTATCGTTGGTTGTGACCTCATGATGTTGTTCTTTTCTTGTTGTGAAATGAGTATGATGTAAAGAAAAACGAGCTTTGCAAAGCAAAGAAAATAAACACAGGTGCCCCCTCCCCCACATAACTGGATGAACGAAACACTAGCAGTTTTATGAATTTATCTCCACATTCCTCCCTTTGAGGCACTCTGATGACTACTGTTAAAACAGGAAGAGAAACTGTGGTGTGATGCTGGCCAAGGTTTGAAGGCATTCCTCGAGGAGTATGATTCAACCATGTGACAAGGAGTTTGAGCTGTTTTTCAGCCATAGACATTAACTTACCAACCTGTGGGAATAGTTCACATGAGACACAAAGGTCATTGCATGGCGCCCGACTACAACCAGTGATACAGGGGACATCCCACTGATTGATGAGAAAATGTTTGTAATATTTTATGACTGTGACTAGAGGTACAACTCAGAAATTTGCAAGTAATTGGAATTTGCCAGTGGTTATAGTACAATTTTTCCTTGGGAAGGGCTTATTGCCATATAACAGTGATTGTATCAAAATGTGAAGCATGCACGGAAGCAACTGCACGGCTCAGTAGGTAATCCAAAAAGACAAAAAAGATGAGCCAGCAAAACATGACCCAATTAAGAAAAAACCTTTTATTGGTAATAAACCATAATAAATGGAGCAGCAAAGAATAAGACCGGTTTCGGCTGGTTAACTATACACAGCCGTCTTCAGTGTGAGACTTAGCAAATTCAAAGCTGCCATTAAGTACACTACAAACAAAAGTGATTGGATAAACCTATAGCTTGTCATTTAATCCTGATGGAAATAAACCACCTAACTTAATAATCCATTTTTTCTCTTTGGAGTTCAATAAAGAATGCCAACCTGTTTTGTTCACTTTTTTGCCATGAATAATGTCAATAATGGTAAACAGAAAAGTGGCTGTAGGATGTGATTGCTGATGTGTGTAAAGAGCATTGTGTATTCTGCCTTTTTTAATGTTGCTGATGTGCTCTGAGATTCTTAGTCTTAATGGTCTAGAAGTTTGACCTATATAAAATGCCCCACATGTGCATGTGGCTAAATAGACTACCCAGTCAGAGCTACAATTAGCAAAGAACTTGATATTGTATACAATAGCAGAATTTCTGCTAGTAAATTCTTTCGTTTTTGAGATTTTATTACAATTTGTACAATGTCCACAAGGATAACATCCTACTGGTATAGTACCAGTAAGAGTAGTTTGGATTGGTTCTGGAAGACCTGTATCATGTATATGTTTAAAATGACTAAAATGACTACCCAGATTTCTGTCTTTCCTGAAAGAAAAAAGACATTGATCAGGGACAATGGTGGACAACTCATTATCATATAGTAATAAATTCCAATGTCTATTGATACTTTGGATGAGACTGTCCAAATTCCTGCCATAAGTAGTGGTAAACCTGATAGGTTGAGGGGTAGGTTGGTGAACCGTTTTATAGGTTAGTAAATCATCCCTATTCATGTGGCTGACTTTATTTATAGCATCAAATACATGCCCCATTTTATATCCCCTGGTTCTAAAACGTCTAGTTATATCCCTACTTTGTTCTTGAAAGGAAGTCTCATGAGAACAAATACGTTTCATCCTGATGAATTGAGATTTTGGGATGTTTTTTGAAATATGAGGGGGATGAAAACTGGAGGCATGTAATATAGTATTATATTCAGGATGTTTCCTATAAACAAAAGTCCCAAGAGTATGATCTGGTAATCTGTTAACAAAAACATCTAAAAAGGTGATGTGATTATAGTCATAATGTAAAGTGAATTCAAGGCCCCATTTATTATTATTGAGGTATGCTAGAAAATCAAATAACCCTGCAAGTTCACCCTTCCATACAGCCCAACAATCATCAAGGTAACGTCTCCAAATGTCAAGTTGTTCCAAGAAAATGTTATTGATGCTGTTATATATAAGGTCTTTCTCAACATAGGCCATAAAAAGGTCCGCGTAAATGGGTGCAAAGGATGAACCCATAGCGGTACCCTTGGTCTGCCAGTAACAAATGTCCTGATAAAAGAAAACATTATTAGTCAAAACATATGAGGCCATATCCGGCAGGAATTCATTGTAATCAGAAGAGTATAATCCAGAGGTATTGAGCCAGTACGAAAGGGCTTCCAAGCCACCAGAATGAGGAATATTGGTGTATAGTGCACTTACATCAAAGGTGTACATACGCCAATCAGGCTCAAGTTGTGTATCAGAAATGATTTGTAAGAAATTAGTGGTGTCTCGTAATCTAGAGCGAATGGAAAGAAGTAGTGGCTTAAGTTTGTTAGTCAAAAAAAGGGATAATGGTTCTGTAATATATCCCCTGCCTGATACAATTGGTCTGCCTGGTGGGTGTATAGGGTTCTTATGTATCTTTGGCAAAAAGTAGATGTATTGATTGGAAGAGTCACGAACCAAAAGTTGATGCATAGTATCATTATCAATAATGGAAGCATCCTTAGCATGGGACAAAAATTCTTGAATTTCATTTTGAAATCTAGGTGTAGGATTGATGGCCATTTTAGCATAATATTTTTCATCAGATAATTGTCTCATTGCTTCCTGATCATAGTATTGCCAATCAAGGACCACAACAGCACCACCTTTATCTGCTGAAATAATCACAATGTCATGATTATTTTGTAAAGTCTGTAATGGCCTTTTGTTCAGAAATAGAAATGTGGTTGGGCTTGATACTGGAAAATGACCTAGCATAATGTAAATCTTTGAGAATATTGTTCTGAAACTGTAGGACAACAGGGTGCATTGTTGGAGAAAACTCTGATTTATGATAAATGAATTTATCTGAAGACCCAAAATCATTGTTAGTGCATCCAAAAAACATTTTTAAATTAAGCAATCTGCAAAAAGAAACAACATCCTGTGCAAATGAGTCTTTTGTTAACCCTTTATTTAGAATGGTGACTTCAGTTGGTGATAAAACACAGCTGGATAGGTTTAAAACATTATTGTTCGGTAAAATTTCTAATTCTGCATCGCTAGTTGTAGTAAACCTTGGATACCGCTTGTTGCCTTTATGTTTCCTCCCCCCTCTTTTATATTTGTTCCTAAAGGGACCCCTGGTGAAACTCTTTCGGGTGTGGGTGACCCGGATACGGTCTGCAGCTCATTCTCCAGGCCAGAGGACGGCTCATCAGTTGAAGAACCAGTATCAGAAGCATAATTCTTCAAGATAGATTTAGGTCTTTTTCTCTTAGAGGGGCGACTTTGTTTTATATTGAATTTCACATGTTTAGTGGAACTAAAGGGATTACTCCCCTCATAATCAGCCAGATCTCTGTTGAATTTTTGGATTTTCTTTGATTTTAATTGGGTCTCCAGATTATTTAGGTCAGAAACTACTTTATTGAGTTGTTTAGAAAAAAAGGGTTCATTCTCAAATGGTTTGACTTCATTGGCCAGGCCCAAAACAATATTAACTTCCTTATCAATGATACGCTCATAAAATTTATTTAGAGCCTTCACAAAAGACATACTGGCTTGGTGTTGAATACCAGCCCATTCCTGTGATAGATCTTCATCAATATCTGCCACTAGGGGCTGGATCCTTACTCTTAACCCACGTGGGGTAATGTCCTTAGCAATATATGCTTTAAATAGTTTTGCATGCCAAACGGTAGATCTCAATGACCTAAGGTGTTTGTGTAGTTTGTCAAATGCCAAATTACAAATGGTTTCAGACCCAGTGGGTATATCCACATTGGTATCACTAGTACTGGATCCCAATCCAAAAACTCTTAGGTCTTCCCTATCAGAGGATAGACCCGAAACCAGGCTAAGAAGATCCATAATATTTAATACAAAACAACTTTGTACAAATAGACAATAATAGCTCAAGGGCTACGTCATATAAGGAGACAATAATGGACCCAATATTAAATGGACCACGTCTCACAAATCAAAAAATAAGTGGAACAGAATGGATATGGATCCAAATACCTGGGAATAAAGAATGTAACAATCAATCTAACTCAATATGGTAGGAAAAGCACAAAATAACTGGAGACCCAAGTAGTAATATCCACAGCGTGGTATAACAGCAATAAGATATAATGATAAGAGAGATGGCTAGATTATCAGGGAGAGTAAACAAGAGAAAGGTGCCTCAAAGTAAGAGAAGACCAAATCAACTGATGTTAGGGTACTGGACTGAACTGAATAGTATAATAGCCTCAATATGATAAAAACATGTATAATAATACAATTGTCAATTCCTGGTTTGAACAGTAGCTAAATGCCCAAGCAAAAATTGCTGGGTGGTCAAAACCATAAAGCAATCTTAGGCCACAGTAGTCACAATATCCAGATACAGCCAAATATAATGAAAATACAAAGAGACTGCATGTTATAAAGTCCTGAAAATATAAAATGGAAACAGACCATTAAGTGGAACCAATATACTAGTATATAATAGTATATAGATAGAAATGAACACCCAATAAAAGGGATTAAACATATGGGCAATATCTGAAGTCAAGTGATTTTATAAAAAAGAAAGCCTGGCCAGCACAGTTGAAAATTGTCATATTATCAGCAAGTTATAAGGCAAGCTATACATATAAGTCATATAATATATCAGTGGTCAAACGTAGTGGTAAAGTATGAAGAAAAACACATAAAAAATCATCAGCAACTGTGAAGACCCTATCAAGCGCCTATATAAACCTGCAAAATATACTCAAAAGGTATACTTGAGATGACAAAAGCCAAAAATTGACCAATAACTGACAATGGCAGTGTCAAAATAGACCAATTCTACAGTTATACAGATTAGAATGTCCATCAGATGAACTGACGCCAAAAAACGACCAGTTCAACCCAAAATGCTGGATAACGGCAATAGTGGTAAACACAAAAGGAGATTTGCGAAGTCAGTAATTAAAGCACATAGATGGAAATGACTCACAGTCCCAACCAGACATTTACGATAGTTCAATTATGTCCATATATCCCAGAATGTTAAGAATCCAAAGAGAAAATGGTAGCAGTCATTGTTGTATATACAGTTCCATCCAAAGGCGAAAACATAACCCTCAAACCAAAATTGCGTATATCCTAGACGTATAGAGTTCGTATTAATCTAATGAAAGAAAATACAATATACTTATCATAATTCAAGTTCCAAAGGTTTTAGAGGCAGTAACACGATGAAATAATCCAAAGATGATAAGATCCAACCCTGCGAATAAGGAGCAGACCGAACCAAGGCCACGCCAACTCCCAAATGAAACAAGAGTGTAACAGTCAAAGCGGCACTTCCTGGAGGTAGATAGCGTATATGAGGCGCCAAATATCCATAGCAAATATGCATTCAAAAAAAGAGAATGCAATGAAAACTAATGGTTTACAGAATGTGCACAGCAACCAAATTCCATGATAGTAAATCCAAACAGGTTAGTCCACGCACAATGCACAAGGTTGAATGAGACTATATAAATAAGTCAGTCCAAAAAATCGGAAAAGAACGAAATTTATCAAAATTAACCAAACACATCCATATATTCAAAATGTAGAGAGTGAAATGGTAACTGAGGTAGGTGCAACAACGAACATTTGCGCATCTCTATTGTCTCACAGTAGGCACAATGTTCAGAGCCCCATTCTCATGCATATACGTCAGTGTGTTGTAATCAGTCATGAAGTGTAAAGGCTGTGAAAGTCATCATACCACCACAGAACTTGTCTTGGTGTAAGACCTCTGTTTTAAAGAGGCGATAGTGTGATCAATAATGTAAATATAGTCTTCTCTTCTTGTAGCCCTGCCAGACTTATCTCAGTGGGGTGGGAAACCACATCTGTTCTCCTACTGTGTACATAGAAAAGACGGCCTCAAGAACAATCCATCTGTTTGTTTATCGGGATAATCTGATTGAGCAAGAAAAAAAAGTTGCCTGTCTTCAATGGTGACCCGGTTAAAAAAGAGCTAACAGTCATAATTTAGAAAGCTAAACAATAGATAGCATAAAACTTTATACAGTAAATCATATCAATACAATTTTCTGTGTAGAGTGTTCAAAGTAAAACAAACAAAAAATATCAAAAAATATTCGATATAAGATTATAGAAGATGGCAGACTGTGTTTATAGAGAAGGAAAAAGAGAGGATAGTGGAGATAATAGAAGGAAGAGAATAACATAAGGGATATCAGTACTGACATGATAGTAAAGGGAAGATTCAAATTTAAGATACAGTTTATGACTGTGTTAGAAGGGTGTCATATAGGTGTAAATCTGGAGAAGTAGGAAGGGAGAGATTTTATATAAAACAGAAAAATATGGAGGAAAGTATAGCTGTAAATAGGGAGTGGAGAACATCTGAGACAGTGATTTTTGTATCATTTTGGACTAATTCTGAGCATATCTGGGAGTTTCCACCCAGGTTCCTAACATAGCTGAAAAAGGCCTTATGATTGTCCTTTGAATCCATGGCAATTTTTCTCTCAAAATTGGCCTTAGTTGATTTTATGAGTGCTCGTATTTTTTTACTAATAATGATCAGGGGTGACTTCCCTTTTATGGATTTTGTTCTATCATGTAATAGCTTTCTCCTCTTATTGTAAAGTTTGTTAATGGCTGGGGTCCACCAGACTGGACGTTTGCCCTTTGTGGAAAGAGTCTTGGTTTTATTTGGGATTGCCTGATCCATGCAGTCCTGGAGGTGTTCATAGAAGGCATTTGTAAGGGCTTCCGCAGCTTGGGTTGTGGTTTCCACTGGCTCAGGGGCCTTGAAGGATACCACACCAGTCTTGAGTAGTGTGAAGTTTGCTTTAGAGAAGTTCTTCACTGTGGTCTTTTTTGTTTGGGGTGGGGGCGGGATGTGGATTTCCAGTGAGATTAGTTTATGATCAGATCTCACCAATGAGGGATATACTTCCGGTGTGGAGCATTTTGTCCCCATGTTTGTGATAATGAGATCTAGTATATTTTCTCCTGTCGTGGGAACAGTGACTAGCTGATGTCCTTCCTGGATGCATCTGCAGTCATAACAACTGGGTTGTCCTGTCGTCAGGCAGCCCTTCAGTCGGCCGGATTCCAAAGTCCGGGTCCGGCTTCGGTTGATGTCGCACTTCACCCGACGTCATCTCTGTTGGTCTTCGGGTATAAAGGCATCAGCCGACGCCATTTTCCTCAGTCTTTCTTGCCGTGGCGCCAAGCAGAAGCTGTTCGCAAGTGCCGGTCGGTCGGATCCAGAGATTACTTCTACCGAATACTACTTGAAGACTTCTAAAGCTAAGTACCCGTTGGGGACTCTTTCTTGCCTCAGCCGATGTCAGAAAAGTTAATAATTGTTTAACCTGTGGGAAACAAATACCTCATAAAGATTTCCACTCTTATTGTCTGCCTTGTTTAGGCCCAGCCCGACATAGCAGCCTGTTCGCCTGTGCTTCATTCAACCGACGAACGCTTAGGCGCCGGTCGGAGTTTGCTGAACAGTTTTTCGGTTCTGTTTTTGCGTATATTATGCCGCCGGATCCTCCGACTACCCAAACTGCTAAAACGCAAAGATAAAGACCGACACTCCGCGGTTTCGGCCGAAACCATGGTTAAGCAAAGTGTCTCGGTTTCGGAAAACTGATCAAAGTACAGCTGAATCTATCACTACCACTGAGGCCCCTGCTACTTCTCTTGAATCGGCCTCAGAAATTTTATCCACTACGGTGGTTGCCACTGACTTATCAGACACCATTCCCATGGATGTCTCTACCCCAGCACGTGGTGCTGCTAGGCCTCCAGCAGCCATGTCCATTAAGGCCTTTGCCAGGGCTAAAGCAGCCAAAACTTCTAAAACAGTGCCTGTTAAACCCCCCCCTCTTCTAGTTCACAAATGCTTACTCTGGCAGAAGATTTAATTTCATTAATTAGGGGATCTCAATCTCACCCAGACAGGGCCTCTCAGCCACCAGAGAAGAGACCTAGGGCAGAGCCCCCCGAGCCTGTGTCCTCTGATGATTCTGCCGATGAATCAGACATAACAGACCAGCCAGAGGCTCCTTTCTCCAATTATGAAGACTCAGATGCTGAAGTATCCATTCCAGCTGCTTCCCCACCAGAAGAATTCTCCTTTGGGGAAACCTTACATGCCATGCGAGCAGTTCCAATGGCAGCAGCAGGATTTCTCAGACTCCAGAAAAAGACTTAGGACCTTTCTGCACCTTCCACAGCACAGGCCCTTAGCTATACCTCCTGTCCTCTCTGTGGTGGACGATGCCTTCAATGATGTCTGCTCTGCACCAGATTCTTTACCTCCAGCCCCTGCCAAACCAGACAGATTTTACAGGGTACCAGACACTCATCACCACCTTTACAAGGCCCCACTTGCAGACCCGAAACTATATCCCAGGGTCCCAGGGCAGTAGCCTCGACCACAGCTAAAACCCTATTCCTTCTGAAAGGGAAGCCAGGTCATTAGACAGATGGGGCAAAAAAGTCTACACCTCAGCTACTCTCTCAGCTAGAGCTTTAAACTGTCAGTTTCACATGATACAATACCAAGAGTTTATGCTTGATCAGTTAACAAAAAAAGCTATCCTCTGATGACTCTATTGATAAGAAATATGTATTAGAAATGGTAAATAACATACAACAGGTTAGTAACCATTCCTTAAAATGTGGCTATGATGCACTGGAAGCTTCACTTAGATCAGCCATGACTGGCACAGTGATAAGAAGACATGCATGGCTAAAGGAACAAGCCTTACCGGATCAGGTTAAAGCTAAGTTATTAGATGCTCCTATGGATAAGACCAGCTTGTTTGGTACACCTGCCCAGCAGGTAATGAAGAAAATGGAAGAAAAGGCAAAATCTGTTCAAACGGTTAAAGATTTCTTGCAGGTTCAACCCCCAAGGTTTAGCAGGAACTGGCCTGCCAAAAATTGGTCCTTTCCTGACTCCACAAGATCCCAAAGGGGCAGGAATAGACGTTCCAGAGGCAGAAACCAATCCAGAGGAGGTGCCTACAGAGGACGACAGTGGCAAGGTAACAACAGAGGCACAGACACAACCACTGCCACTACAACAACACAACCACAGTGACTTACCTCTAAATCCGCCTACCAGGGAACAAATAGCAGCTCCATTAGGCGGCAAATTAACCTTATTTTCAAGAACTGGCACTATATCACAAAAGACAAGTGGATTTTACAAACCATAGATCAAGGTTACCGGTTCCACTTCCACACTTTACCAGTCAAAAGAGGAATGCCAAATCTACCTCCAAATCAAAAACAGAGGCTCTACAACAGATAATGCAATTAGCAAACATGAGAGCTGTGGAAAGAGTGCCAACAACAGAACAAGGAAAGGGATTCTACTCCAGACTATTCCTAGTTCCAAGAAAGGAAAAAGTTGGAGACCTATTCTCGACCTGTCCACCTTAAATACATACATCATTGTCCCAAAATTCAAAATGCTGACCCTACAGCAACTTCTTCCCATGCTGGGCAAGGAGTGTTGGCTGGTAACTCTAGATCTCAAGGAGGCATACCTGCACGTCCCCATTCGACCAATCTGCAGAAGATACCTCAGATTTCTTGCAGGATCAGAGCATTATCAATTCTCAGCATTGCCCTTTGGCTTATCTACTGCGCCCAGAGTATTCACAAAATGCCTGGCATCAGTAATCGCCCACTGCAGACTACAGGGAATTCAAATTTACCCATACCTGGACGACTGCCTGCTACAAGGGGACAACAAAAGCAAGCTGACAACAGATTTACAAAGGGTCATTTACTTGCTACAAGCACTGGGATACACAGTCAATTTACAAAAATCAAGGCTGATACCATTCCAAACAAGGACATTCTTGGGTCGCGGAATTGGACACAGTAAGACAAATGGCATTCTTAACTGCAGAAAAACAAAAAGAACTCCCTCTTTACTTCTTGGCTCTAACAAAACAGAACAAGTTAACAGCAAGAAAAGTACTGCAGGCCTTGGGCTTCATGGTATCATGCATAATCTTGGTCCCACTTGCCAGACTACATATGAGAAAACTACAGTGGTACCTAAAGAATTTATGGTCCCAACACAGGCACAGCCTAGAAACAGAAATTCCACTAATTCCATGCTTAAAACAGGAGTTCCTATGGTGGGCTCAAGCATGCCAGTCAAACCCAGGTCTACCCTTTCGCAGATGTCAAGCAAACCAGACCATCACAACAGACGCTTCAGACCTAGGATGGGGGGCCCACATGCTGGACAAATGCGTGCAAGGATTGTGGACGCAGGATCAACTTCACCTGCACATCAACCTAAAAGAAATGCTGGCAGTAAAACTGGCAATCCAAAAGTTCAGACCATTTCTCAAAGAGGGCCAGTTGATGATAAGGACAGACAACACCACACTCATGTGGCACATCAACATACAGGGAGGCACTCATTCATACCCCCTATGCAGAATGACTTTGGAGCTGTGGAACCTGGCACTCAGCTACAACATCCAGTTACAGGCAATATTTGTACAGGGAAAGGAGAATACTCTAGCAGACATATTAAGCAGAACCACATCGGATGCCCACGAATGGATGCTACACCCGGACATCTTCAAGACCATCTCAAAGAAATGGGGAATGCCTCAGATAGATCTATTCGCTTCCCTCTCAATCACCAGCTCAAAAATTCTGCACAAGGACATTCCACCCACTGGCATGGAAAGTGGATTCGCTCTCCTTCAGCTGGAAAGGCCTAACAGCATATGCATTCCCACCTCTTCCCTTGATACACAAGGTATTACTAAAAATCAAGGAAGAACGTCCAAGGATAATCCTGATAGCTCCAAACTGGCCAAGACAACACTGGTACCCACTGCTGAGGAGCATGTCTCGAACAATATGTGGCCAATACCCTGATGCCTTTGATGTTAACTCAGAACAACTACAGCATCGTGCATCCAAACCTAAAAACGTTGCAACTGACTGCATGGAACATCACATAGCAGCAGCTAATCCAGAGCTTTCCCAAAGAGTTAAAGATATTATTCTTGAAGCCCGCAGACCTTCAACAAGAAGGAACTATGCAGGAAAATGGAAAAGGTTTGTCATTTGGAGTACTGAAAGAGGAAAAGATGTGTCAAACATAGATATGCCTAACATTCTGGAGTATCTGGCAGAACTTCTACATACAGGCCTGTCCTACTCCTCCATCAAGATACATGCATCAGCTATATCAGCAGAATACAGCTTTGATCCACCTGTCTTTTCACATCCTTTACTCAGGCAGTTCCTCAGAGGAATCAAGAATGTAAAACCTCCAAGGAAACCACCATTGCCAGCTTGGGACTTGAACTTTGTGCTAGAAAAGTTGACACTATCACCTTTGAACCAGCAGCAACAGCAGACCTACAGCATCTATCGTGGAAAACTGCTTTCCTACTGGCAATAACCTCAGCCAGGAGGGTTTCTGAACTTCAGGCCCTAATGGCAGTACAGCCCTTCCTAATCTTCCACCAAGATAGAGTGTCCATGAGGACTAATCCTACATTTATGCCTAAGGTGGTATCCAGAGTGTCTTTAAACCAGGCAATCCACCTACCTACCTTCTTTCCCAACCCACAAAACAGAGGGGAAAGAATACTGCATACCTTGGATGTACATAGACAGCTACGCTACTACTTGGACAGAACAAACAGTAGCAGAAAAACTGACCAGCTTTTTGTAGCCTATGCAACAGGAAGGGAAGGAAAAGCTATTTCCAAACAGACAATCTCAAAATGGATAGGAAATTGCATACGATTCTGTTACTCCTTCCATGGAAAACCAATTCCACAGAACATAAGACCTCATTCTACAAGGGCAACAGCCACTACCACAGCCTTCTTACGAGGAGTGGCAACCAAAGACATTATTGAGGCGGCTACTTGGACCTCCGTGCATACATTTGCCAAGCATTATAATTTGCCTCTATATTCCAGATCCCGAGCAGGGTTTGCCACTGCTGTACTGCAAGGGATCCTAAACACACCATAATCTAGTTTTTCCTCCTCCCTAGTTGGCTATGGTATTCTACCCAGTTGTTATGACTGCAGATGCATCCATGAAGGACATAGTACAGTTTTGTACCTACCATAAATGTAGATGTCTGAACTGGATAGCATCTGCAGTCAGGATTACCCTCCCTCCTTCCCCTCTGTGGTACTCCTAGGGTGTTTACCCTCCTAATAACTAGCTGGTGGGGAGTCTTTATGGTGTATTTGTTTGTATATATGTACATACATGCTTATTTTTGTGTTTACCTCTATCCTTTTGGAAACATTGGCATTTATCCAAATTTTAGCCTTCAAGAGGGCTACTGGCATCTGGGGCAAGAAACACTGAGGAAAATGGCGTCAGCTGATGCCTTTATACCCGAAGACCAACAGAGATGATGTCGGGTGAAGTGCGACATCAACCGAAGCCGGACCCGGACTTTGGAATCCGGCCGACTGAAGGGCTGCCTGACGACAGGACAACCCAGTTGTTATGACTGCAGATGCTATCCAGTTCGGACATCTACATTTATGGTAGGTAGAAAACTGTACTTTCCATGGCATTTGAATTTATGAACTCCAGGAACCGTCGGGCTAGAAAGTTAGGGCTTGAGTAATGTTCCCAGTCTATATTCGGGTAGTTGAAGTCACCCAATATGATGGTGTTTGGAGATACATTTATACCCTCCAGTGTCTTCAGGAAGGCTGTGTGGGGTTCCTGAGTTTGAGAGGGCGGCCTGTAGCATGCTACAATTTGTAGAGCAGTTTTGCCTATGGTTAGTTGCACCTGGATGGTTTCCGAAGCTTCGTGCATTGCCACCAACCTGGAGGTGTGGGTATCCTTTATGAATATGGATACACCCCCTCCTTTTGTGGTGTGGTCCGGGTTTTGGGTCCGGAACGCATGATATGAGGTAAAACCTAATAGTGCCGGGGTGCTCTCAGGAGGCTTGAACCAGGTTTCAGTTACAGCACAGACATCGATGTTCTCCATACTGAGAAGGGCCTCGAGTGCATGCATTTTGAGATTTAGACTTCTGGCATTGAGCAGCATTACCCTCAGTTTCTTCCCATTTTGTTTTCTAGGGTGGTAGGTTTAGAATTTGAGCCTTGCCTAAAAAGGCACTATGGGGTGGCAAGAGCCTTAGCCAATATCCGGAATCCCAGGGTGACAGGTGCAAGCCGTCCCTTAAGCAGCGTGGCTTGTCAAGCATGTCATCCCAGGCAGACAGACACTGGATCCCCTTTGAATGACACCAGACATTAAGCCAATTGTTAAAGCTGATCATCTTGTCTCTATATTGTGGCATCATTCTTGGTGAAGGAAGGATACTGCTCAGGGTCAGGGTCATACCTGCCTGGGCTACATAATCAGAGAGCTCCTCTATGTCTCTTTTCATGTAGTCCAGGGAGGTACGTCTCAGGTCGTTCACACCAGCATGGACAATGACTGTGTCATATTTGTACTTGCCGTGGAGTGACCAGAGTGCTTGTGTTATGTGGCGGATTCTAGCGCCTGATAGGCAGCTTACTGTGACCCTCTCCTTGTTCAGCCTGGTGAGTGGGACGTCAGTGTGTCTGACTATGGAGTCACCTATGACA
This sequence comes from Protopterus annectens, assembly GCF_019279795.1. NCBI lineage: Eukaryota > Metazoa > Chordata > Ceratodontiformes > Protopteridae > Protopterus > Protopterus annectens. The sequence continues at coordinate 896,598,758 of NC_056731.1, forward strand.
AGTATGTTTGGTGTTGTATTTGGCCTTAAGGGCTGTGGCTGCT